>NC_079392.1:27276003-27336003 GCF_029220125.1 Pseudoliparis swirei | reverse complement strand
GCCAGCTCCTGCTTCAGCCTGGAGAGCTGCACACACACATATATATATTTAGATAAATATATATATTTATATATTTATATATTTAAATAAATATATATATTTAAATAAATATATATATATATTTAAATAAATATATATATATATATATATACACACATGCATTTTATCTATACAAAAAAAAGTTAATTTACATTCTTTATCTTTAGAATGAAAACAGGTTCTTCGTGTTCTAGACAAGCTGAGAAAGGTCAACCTGGAAATGAAGTTTACTTTTACTAACTCAACTCATTACTCAAGTGATGAGCGATGGCTTGTGATTGGCTCTCAGCGGTGGCTTGTGATTGGCTCTCAGCGGTGGCTTGTGATTGGCTCTCAGCGTTGACAGTCTCTGGGTGAGACGTTTAAAATGTTTCAACAGAATCAATAACGTTGATTTCATTGTCAGCGTCGAACTCGACCCGGGAAACGCCCTCGGTGACCTCGCCTCGGCTCTTTGATGATGTCATCCTCCCGAGGGCCCCGGGGTTAGAGCCTGGGTATCCTGTGGGGGCCACACCCGCCCCCCCCCCCCCCACCCACCCCGCCCGCCCCCCATTGTTCTCCTCCGATAAAGACTCACCCGCTCTCGCCTGCAGGCCACCTCCACTTTGATTTGGTCGGGGTCGTATTTAGAGCTGGAGGACGAGCCGGAGAGCCCTGGGACCACATGAGGAGGGAGGAGGCGGGGTTAGTGGAGGACATGAGGAGGGAGGAGGCGGGGTTAGTGGAGGACATGAGGAGGGAAGAGGCGGGGTTAGTGAAGGACATGAGGAGTAAACACCAACACTGACTCTCCTTAGGTTCCTCCTTTTATTATTATTATTATTGTGAGTAAACTAATAAGATTTCTCGAGCAGCAACACAAGAAGTTGTCAAAAGAAAAGTCTTTGTCTCCTCTGACATCATGAGACTCACGCTGTACTGAGCCAGAGGCAAAGAGACAGAGAAACAAGGAGATAGAGAGGCAAAGAGACAGAGACACAAAGAGACAGAGACACAGCGAGGCAAAGAGATAGAGAGGCAAAGAGACAGAGAGGCAAAGAGACAGAGAGACAAAGAGGCAAAGAGATAGAGAGACAAAGAGACAGAGACACAGAGAGGCAAAGAGATAGAGGCAAAGAGACAGAGAGGCAAAGAGACAGAGAGACAAAGAGGCAAAGAGATAGAGAGACAAAGAGACAGAGACACAGAGAGGCAAAGAGATAGAGGCAAAGAGACAGAGACACAAAGAGACAGAGAGACAGAGAGGCAAAGAGACAAAGATACAGAGAGGCAAGGAGACAGAGAGGCAAAGAGACAGAGAGGCAAAGAGATAGAGAGACAAAGAGACAGAGACAAAGAGACAGAGAGAGACAGAGAGGCAAAGAGATAGAGATAAAAAGACAGAGCGACAGAGAGGCAAAGAGACAAAGAGATAGAGACAAAGAGACAGATACAGAGAGGCAAAGAGACAGAGAGGCAAAGAGACAGAGACACAAAGAGACAGAGAGGCAAAGAGACAGAGAGGCAAAGAGATAGAGATAAAAAGACAGAGCGACAGAGAGGCAAAGAGACAGAGAGGCAAAGAGATAGAGAGACAAAGAGACAGAGACAGAGAGGCAAAGAGACAGAGAGGCAAAGAGACAGAGACACAAAGAGACAGAGAGGCAAAGAGACAGAGAGGCAAAGAGATAGAGAGATAAAGAGACAGAGAGGCAAGGAGACAGAGAGGCATAGAGACAGAGACACAAAGAGACAGAGAGGCAAAGAGACAGAGAGACAAAGCCACAGAGTGTGGGCGTGTCCTCACCGCTGTCCGCGTGCCGCTGGTGGAACAGCAGCATCTCCTGCTGGAGGAGCTCCAGCCGCTGCTGCTTCACCAGGTACACCTCCTTCTTGGCCTGCAGCGCCTCCTGGGCCACCACCAGGTACTCCTTCAGCATGCGCTCCTGCTCCTGGCGCCACCGGGTCCGCGGGTTCTCGATCTGGGTGTTCTCTGGAGGGGAACCACCACGGAGCTTTATGACCTGTTTGCACTTAGTAAGGTCATTATAATAATTTAACAATATTAAAATAAGCTTTATCATCATCATCACGGAGCCCACAAGATGTTTGTTAACCTTCATTGCGCAACAATCTAAAGTTAAATGAGGACGATCAACTAAACATGTTTGTTGTCAAAACTTGGAGCCAATCAGGGACAGCCAGGCATTTCCCATCATGCACTGGGGCCCGGAGGAACCTACTGTTGATGTGGTCGATGTAGTACACGCCCACTTGTTGGTCGTACACCTCCTCCCAGCCCAGAGGAAGCTCATCGCCAACGCAGTCGGCGAAGGTCAGAGGCTTCGTGATCCTGGAGGAGAAGAGAGTCAGAGGAGCACGGAACATACAACACGCAACATACAACACGGGACATACAACACGGAACATACAACACGCAACATACAACACGGGACATACAACACGCAACATACAACACACAACGTACAACACGCAACATACAACACGGAACTTACAACACGGAACACGCAACATCCTACATACAACACGGAACATACAACACGGAACATCCTACATACAACACGGACCTCTCTGTAACATGATGGGACAGCACTCGCCACATAGTGACTTCAACATGCTCATTAATATTCATGTTTATATCAGTCGTCTCATATCTGAGAGTCTGAGTTTCTATCCTCCTCACCACCAGGGGGCGCTCACACAGATGAACCAGAGTAGAACTGGGATATGAAGCCAGACTGAAGGTGTAACCACTAAACTCCATGAACCACCTCCACTAGAGGAGGTCATCACCATGGAGACCCTGACCTCAAGGTCATGACCTCCTTCATGACCTTTAGACGAGGAACAGGGTCACATGTTTTTTAAATGAAGTAGTCGTCGTGGTCAAATTCATCCAGTGGGATGAACCTCTGGAGATAATCCATCGGGTTTCTTCCCCAATCCTTATAAAACTGAACAAGAATCAAAACAAACAGGAACGACGCATCACAACAACAACAACACCATCAGAGAGCAGCGTGCCTCAGCGGTGGGCGTGCTGCAGTCATAAGGTGCCGCCTCCAGTCTGGAGCCTGCAGCCGGGAGCGAGGGCAGAGCAAACACACGCTTCCCTGTTTGTCAGGTCAACAAACGTCCAGACGCCGACCGCACGAGGACGTCCTCGAACACATCGGGCCGGCCTTCGCGGAGACGCCACGCGCCGGAGCGGTGATGCACGTTAGTGGATCCTGTGACGTCAGCGCTCCGACCCCTGACCTCTGACCCCTGACCTCTCCAGAGACAGACGGAGGGGAAAACATCCTCCCACATCTGAATGTTCGGTCCTGCGACCGCAGAACGCTTCAGTCTCTGAGTCGGCGGGGACCTCCTCCGACGGACGCCGAGCTTCTCTTGTCTCGGATCATGTGACTCCGTAAACAACCAATCAGTGTTCAGACTAACTTTCTCATGATGCGTTCAGGCTCTGCTCAGTGAAAACCAGTACTTGGTAACATCCTGGTGGGTCACAAGCTGCAGAATGAGATTATTAATAATAAACATGTTGACCTGGAGCAACGAGCTGCTGCTGAACACGACTCGGCAATCTGGACCTGACCCCCTGCATGGGGAGGCATGTGAACCTGGTCCAGGACCAGGACCAGGACCTGGACCTGGACCAGGACCATCAACTGTTTCCCTGCTTCCACATCACTTCTCTGGTTATTTTACCACGATCTTTACCGTCGTTGAACCCGACGACGTGTTGAAGATCTCTTGCTACGATTCTCGACTTTAAAGAGTCGACTGTCGTTTAAAGTTAAAGAAGAAGAACGACGAGGGAGGAATGTCGCTGGTGGAGCAGCTGACGTCTCGCTGTGTGGTGAATCTCATGGAAATACGGCTCCTATAAGTGGACCTGGTCTGGGGGGGGTCCTGACCACGTGGCTTCTTGAATATTTAGTTTGTTTACAACCTACAGATGTAAACAACCCCGCACAAACACCACAACGTGTGTCTGTAAGATCAAAGAGACGCAACACTCTTTGGAGCCGCGCTAGCAGTTTCCCTCCGTTTGCAGTCTTTGTGCTAAGCTAAGCTAACTGGCGGTAGGTCAATATAGAAAGAAAAGTTTAAAAAACTAAAGAACAAGATACGATGGTAAGGTGTGTGTTTGTGTGTAGGTGTGTGTGTGTCTGTGTGTGTGTAGGTGTGTGTGTGTAGGTGTGTGTGTAGGTAGGTGTGTGTGTGTGTGTGTCTATGTGTGTGTGTGTGTGTGTGTGTGTAGGTGTGTGTGTAGGTGTGTGTGTGTGTGTGTGTAGGTGTGTGTGTAGTGTGTGTGTAGGTGTGTGTAGGTGTGTGTGTGTAGGTGTGTGTGTGTGTGTGTGTGTGTGTAGGTGTGTGTAGGTGTGTGTGTGTGTATAGGTGTGTGTGTAGGTGTGTGTGTGTGTATAGGTGTGTGTGTAGGTGTGTGTGTGTGTGTGTGTATAGGTAGGTGTGTGTGTGTGTGTGTGTATGTGTGTAGGTGTGTATATGTGTGTGTATGTGTATGTGTGTGTGTATAGGTGTGTATATATGTATATGTGTGTAGTGTGTGTGTGTAGGTGTGTGTATGTATGTGTATGTGTGTGTGTGCAGGTGTGTATGTGTGTAGTGTGTGTGTGTAAGTGTATATATATAGGTATGTGTATGTGTATAGGTGTGTGTGTAGGTGTGTGTGTGTAAGCGTGTGTGTAGTGTGTGTGTAGGCGTGTGTGTATATAGGTGTGTGTATATATGGTGTGTATGTATGTAGTGTGTGTATATGTATGTGTAGTGTGTGTATAGTGTATGTATATGTGTATATAATGTATGTGTGTAGTGTATGTGTGTGTATGTATGTGTGTATGTGTATGTGTGTAGGCGTGTGTAGGTGTGTGTGTAGGTGTGTATATAGGCGTGTGTGTGTAGATGTATGTGTGTGTGTGTAGGTGTGTGTGTGTGTGTGTGTGTGTGTGTAAGCGTGTGTGTGTGTGTGTAGGTGTGTGTGTGTGTAGGTGTGTGTGTGTGGTGTGTGTGTGTAGGTGTGTGTGTGTAGGTGTGTGTGTGTGTGTGTAGGTGTGTGTGTGTAGTGTGTGTAGGCGTGTGTGTAGGTGTGTGTGTGTGTAGGCGTGTGTGCGTGTGTGTGTGTAGGTGTGTGTGTAGGCGTGTGTGTGTGTAGGCGTGTGTGTGTGTAGGCGTGTGTGTGTGTAGGTGTAACAAACACACTAATGGCCCCCGGAGGGTGGCCCTGTTCAGGGAGCATTCTTCACAATCTGCACATTCATCACGAGCTCCGACCGGCGGCCCGACGCCGTGAGCGGCGTGCGACCGCGAGGGGGAGGGGCTTGACCTCCTGAACATGTCGGGTCAGCTCGTGAAAAGACATCACGACGCACACAAATGACCCAGAATGGAGCGACGTTTGTAACCACAGAAGAAGAAAAGAGTCGTAACGGAGCACCGGGGTCTTTATGTCCAGGAGGGTTTGTTGCGTGAGCCTGAAGGCATCGCTCTGCTGAGCGCGTTGCATAACAGAGCTCCCAGAGGAGGAGCCACGTGGGAACCACGGCCGGCTCTGCTTCGTCTGGGCCGAGCAGAGCCCCCCCCCCCCCCGGGCATTAGTGTCGGCATGCCTCACATAACACTCATTCCACAGAGAAGACTGGAGGACACACACATATTTAGCAGAAAAAAGCGTGTCTTCTTGTTCCTCTCATCTGGTGTGATCGCCCCCTGGTGGTGAGGAGGGTGATGCGGTACGTCGAGCATAAACAAATGTTTACAGTCCGATCCCCGACGCGTTCAGCCGTCACCTCGTGACCTCTCATGAGCTGAGGTCATATCCACGCCAACCTTTAACGCCGACGCGGCAACAACACAAAACAATAACTAGTTCACGTTTACTGGAAATGTGTGACAATTAGCACAGTTACATATTTAAATGTAGCAAATTGAGAAAAAGTAAAAGATAATTGTTTTAACTGACATTAAAACAATTATTAACATAACTAACCATTAAAAACACAGATTGATCTCCACAACAATTATAACATGTGTTCTCTCACACCTGGAACAATAGACTACCATTCCTCTGCAGCCTCGCCCGAGACACTCTCTCCCCCCCGCCCCCTCGCTCTCTCTCTCTCTTCCCCCCTCTCTCTCCCTCTCTCCTGTCACTCAGTTTAATCTCTCACGACGACAAAGTCCTCTGAACCCACCCGGCTGTCAACCCCCTCAGGGAACCACTTCCATCAACAACAGCAACACCTTGTTGTTGTTGTTGTTGTTGTTGTTTAGACGTGGGCGCTGCTGTGAGTTATCGTACAGCCAGTTATCGGAGACATTCCTCTGGCCGAGATAAAGCTGTAAATCACAGAGCGGCACCAGAACAAACCGAGAGAACATTCTTTAGTCATGCAACTGTGAAGGGAAGAAGAAGAAGAAGACCCCACCAAAAAAGACTCAGATCCCCCTCTTAAGATCTTGTGAAACTGCCATCAGCTACATAACAATGGTTAATCAGGGGGGGGGGGGGGGGTTCTTATCTACTTTACATTCAACACATCTGGATTAAATGTACACAGAAGAAGAGTGATGTGCTCTGTCCCCCTGAGAAGGGTCCTGACGGGTCCCCGCCCAGACCCGAGCTCTGGTCCCGGTTCTGGTCCCAGCTCTGGTCCCGACCCAGACCCGAGCTCTGGTCCCGGTTCTGGTCCCAGCTCTGGTCCCGGTTCTGGTCCCGGCCCAGACCAGAGCTCTGGTCCCAGCTCTGGTCCCAGCCCAGACCCGAGCTCATCCTGCAGCTCTCCCAGCGGCCCAACTGGCATTCCTAACATTCCTTCAGCTTTTAAGCCACAAAGATTTCTGGGAGTTGGAGTTTAAAGCTCTTTGTGTGTTAATGGGTTCATCCTACAAAACTATGGGACCTTTTTTTATATGTGAAGATGAAATTAAAGCCGATAACAATAGGTCATTGTTGTTGTTCAGGTGCGCGCGCGCGTGTCCCAGGAATGTCTCAGGTCATAAAGCTGATGGTGAGTTTCATGGTTTGACATAAAGTTTTTTTCTCAGTTAAAACAAATATTTTGGAGCAGCAGCAAGTGTGAACACACACGCACGCGCATAGACAAACGCACGCACGCGCACCGGAAAGGCAGGGCTGCTGGATCTCACGTCAAAGACCTGTCAGGACTTTTTTTTAAGGACATTTGGGGGAAAGTATCAGCAGCTGCACGGCGGGTGACGTCATCCGATTCCCGGTGGTGCCTTCACAGTCCACCGTAACCGTGCACGTGAGTGTGTGTGCGTGTGCGCGTGACTCCCGGGGCCTGCGTGCGTGCATACCTATCTCTGGGGTCGATCCACGACGTCTGCCGGGTGTTGTGGTCGATGAAGAACACCCGGCCGTCGTAGTCCCGGGCTTCCTCCCAGCCCGCGGGCAGCGGCAGCTCGGAGCTCTCCCTCCGCTTCCCGCCGCTGACCCACGGCATGGCGTCGGGACGGCGAGCGGGGGGCTGGAGCCCTCTGCCCTCCTGCTTTATATACACCCCCCCTCCTCCTCCTCCTCCTCCTCCTCCTCCTCCTCCTCCCCCTCCACCCCTCCAAGGTAAAAAAAAGAATAAGTTTGGTCTTCACAGCATTACAGCGAACTCGACGGCAACAATAATGGAGACGAAAATATGTACAACTTTCCCGCCGAAGTTCGGGTGAAAGTACATCCGTGGCTTTTCCTCCTCAAAGTAGAAAATAAATAATAAAAAAATTAAACCCTCCACCGCCGCGGAGCTCTCGCGGTCCTCGGATCCTCCATGTTCGCCTCCTCCACCATATTTCATTCCTCCGCGTCCATATTCGGGTCGAGCTCATTTGCATAAACGGTCGCGTCGCGAGCGGCTCAGGGCCAATAGGAGCGCCTCGCAGCGCCGCACTTTAAGAGACGAAGAAGAAATAAAACCTCATTATTCTGGTGAAATAACGGTTAATAAAGTTGATTGAATGTTTAAAAAAAAAAAAAATACATACATTTAAATCAGCAAATCGGCAACAGCGGCGGGAAAAAAGTTGGAAGAAGAAGAAGAAAGTTAGAACTTTATTGTTTCGCTGTCAGATGACAAACCTGTGGAGTCACGTGACGTGACAGTCCAATAACTTAATTAAAAACGTAAATTAATATCATCTTTGCTTGGAAACAAAAGTTTAACTTTCTATTAAAGGGACAACTCCCTATAAAAAGTTCCTAAAGTGGTACAACGCCGCCATCTTGTGTCTCCAGGTAGCGATAGCAGCAACACCGCTGTCATCATAGTGTCAAAACTTTATTGACAATGGGAGATAAACAGAAATATAGATAACATAAGCAGAGGACAATTATAAAGCAAGAAAACGACATTTAAAAATCCTCATATGTTAAAATAACTACACAACTAAACACTTGTTGTGTTTCCCTTAAAAAGTAAAAGTAAAAAGAGCAGAATATATAAGATCACTTTATAAATAAATCAAACGATGTAATAAATACTAATAAATATCATATTTATGTTTCTGTGTTTGAGTGACAGGTTGGATGAATATTAAAAATATGTTCTAGTATTTGTTGTCGTGTCTCTGTGACCAGCAGAAACTACAACAACCACACACACACACACACATATATTTAAATTATATAATATATATATTTTATTATATATGTACAACAACCAATATTTATATCTATAAATATTATATATACACACACAGACACACACAGACACACACACACACAGACACACACATACACAGACAAACACACAGACACACAGACAAACACACACAGACACACACAGACACACACATACACATACACACATATATCTAAATTATATAATATATATATTTATTACCTTCGCATTGAAAATGCGGAAGGTTATGTTTTGATCGCCGTGTATTTATTTATTTATTTATTTGTATGCGTGTTATTCGCAAAACTCAAAAAGTATTGAACCAAATCGCATGAAATTTGGTGGGATGATTGTTTATTATCCGGGGACCAGTTGATTAGATTTTGGGATCGATCGGGTCAAAGTTCAAGGTCAAAGGTCATGAACAGGTCAAACTCTTCTTGAATCGCATGAAATTTGGTGGGATGATTGGTTATTATCCGGGGACCATTTGATTAGATTTTGGGATCAATCGGGTCAAAGGTCAAGGTCATGGAAAGGTCAACATCTTTTTTTTACCATAGCACGATACATTTTTGTCCAATTGGCATGCAACTAATGCCAAAATGTTCATAATTCAATGCCCAATCTCTTGATATGCGAAGGTATGCGCTCTACCGAGTGCCCATTCTAGTTATATATGTACAACAACCAATATTTATATCTATATATATTATATATAACTGTATAATATTTATAATATTGTATTATATTACATATATTATAACCCAGGCTTATATATATATATATATATACATAAGTAATGTTTCTGAAACTAGGGAGGAAAAAGTATTTCTGGTGGGTGTTGGACCTGACAATGAATCCAGTCCACGCTGCAGACTGACCAGTACACCTGACTGTGTGTCTGTGTGTGTCTGTGTGTGCCTGTGTGTGTGTCTGTGTGTTTGTCTGTGTGTGTGTGTGTCTGTGTGTGTGTGTGTGTGTGTCTGTGTGTGTGTCTGTGTCTGTCTGTGTGTCTGTGTGTGCCTGTGTGTGTGTGTCTGTGTGTGTGCGTGCAGCCAGGCAAACATGCGCTCTTTGTCAAGACGTCAGTGGTCAGCTGAGCATTCTGTTCTCAGAGGAGGGGGAGGAGCTAGTGATCTTATCTGTTTATCTGGGCATTCTGTGTGTGTGTGTGTGTGTGTGTGTATATGTGTGTGTTCCTGAAACTCTTTGTCCCATTGGAGCTTTGATGTTTTCTTCCTACGATGTTTTCCAACAATAATCTGTTGTTCCCGTTTCAGTCACATGCAACAAACAATCATATAATATATATATATATATAAATCATGTCGTTAATTAGATAAATGTATCATTGCCTCCATGGTCTTTTATTTACGCTTGTTGCTGACTCAGATTAATAACGACAGTTTTTGTGTCCGAATCATTTGCAAAAGAATGTAAATATAAATAATGTTTTTTTTATTATTTCTTCCTCACACAGGAAGCACAAACATGTTTAATCTGTTACGTAACAACTTCCTCTCTGCATTTCATTTCCTCCCCCGTGGCCCGCTGGTCCTCTGCCCAATGGCACAGCGGCAGGAGGACCGTGAAGGGGCGGGGCCTAGTGGATGGGGGTCCTCCTCCCTCCTCCTGCAGCAGGAGATGAGTGCTCCTCGAAGAGGGAACTGTTTGTGAACCAGCTCGAGTGAAGTGCAGCCGGAGAAGAAGCAGCAGAAGAAGAAGCAGCAGAGGAGCGTGGAGCTCTGCGGCGTCATGGACTCGCGTGGCTGCGCTCTGGAGCTGCTGGGGGTGCTGGTCTACGTGGCGGGGTGGCTCTGCGCCCTGGCCACCGCCCTCCTGCCCCAGTGGCTCACCATGTCCACGGCCCTGATGCCGGCGGAGAGCTACGGCCTGGGCCTGTGGGAGACCTGCGTGGTCCAGGACCTCGGCGTCATGGAGTGCCGGTCCTACGACGGCCTGCTGGGCCTCCCCGGGTACCTGAAGCTGGCCCGCGTCCTCATGTGCACCGCGCTGGCGGTGGGGGCGCTGGGCGCCGTGGTGACCGCGCCGGGCCTCCAACTGGTGAGCGGCGGCGGCGGCTCCGGGGTCAAGAGCACGCTGAGGGCCACGGGGGGGTCTCTGGGGGTGGTCTCCGGGGTCCTGTGCCTGGTCCCCGTGTCCCACACGGCTCACCTGGCCGTGGCGCACTTCTTCGACGACACGGTGCCCGACATGGTGCCGCGCTGGGAGTTCGGCGAGGCCCTGTTCTGCGGCTGGGCGGGGGGCTTCCTTCTGGTGGCGGCCGGCCTCCTCCTGGTCTCCTCCTGCTGGCGCTCCCGGGCCGAGCCTCAGGCCGAGCCGCAGCGGCGCTACCGGGTGATGAGCGCCGACGCCGCGTCCTCCAGGAAGCACTCGGAGTACGTTTGACGAGAATGACGACGACGTCCGGTTCTGCTTCGTGTTGATCAAATGTTTTGTGAATATGTAGAAGACATAAGCTCCTCATGACTCACCTGCAACAATCCAACATCACTCTATATATATGAATATATATTCATATATATATTTTAAATGATATATATTATTTTTTCTTCAAATTTATATATATATATATATTTTTTTATTTATGTATATATTTATTATATATATATTTATATATATATTTATTATATAAATATATATATATATTTATACATATTCTTAATATATAAATATATTTTTTAATTCATATATACAGGACTGTCTCAGAAAATTAGAATATTGTGATGAAGTTCTTTATTTTCTGTAATGCAATTAAAAAAACAAAAATGTCATGCATTCTGGATTCATTACAAATCAACTGAAATATTGCAAGCCTTTTATTCTGATTTATTGCTGATTATGGCTTACAGCTTAAGAAAATTCAAATATCCTATCTCTAAATATTAGAATATCATGAAAAAGTATACTAGTAGGGTATTAAACAAATCACTTGAATTGTCTAATTAACTCGAAACACCTGCAAGGGTTTCCTGAGCCTTGACAAACACTCAGCTGTTATAAATCTTTTTTTTATACTTGGTCTGAGGAAATATTACAATTTTATGAGATAGGATTTTAGAGTTTTCTTAAGCTGTAAGCCATAATCAGCAATATTAAAAGAATAAAAGGCTTGCAATATTTCAGTTGATTTGTAATGAATCCAGAATGCATGACATTTTTGTTTTTTTAATTGCATTACAGAAAATAAAGAACTTTATCACAATATTCTAATTTTCTGAGACAGTCCTGTATATATATATTACTTATATATATATATATATTCTTTTTTAGTTTTATATATATATATATATATATATCTAATCATAAACCTGCTGTGACCAGTAAAAATGAATATTTTTTTAAAAGATGTGTTTTTATATAAACAAAGTAAAAGCTGCTTCTGGACATTTTTTCTTAGCTTCTTTTTTCCTTCTTGACGCTGTGATTGTAAAATATAATATAATATATATATATTGTAAAACAGAGAAAATGTTAATGAAGATTCACATAAAGAATTATATTGAAATTATATTGAAAAAGTCTCTTTTTTTCCTCCACGTTGGAACACAGTGATTTATATTTAATAAATAGGTGAGCGATCCAGTCCTCCTCCTCCTCCTCCTCCTCCTCCTCCTCCTCGTGGAGACGCAGCTGGAGACTCGTTCCAGCAGATTGGGCTAAGCTGTATTTAATGAAGGCCTAATGGACCCACAAGAATGCAGAACGGCTCGGCCCGCTTCCACATAATCACACAAATTTGTAGCCGGGGTCAGAGGTCAACGACCTGCGTGAGGCGTCCACACGGATGCCGCCCGCAGCGACGCGAGTGTGTCGTCGACCTCTCAAGCTCCTCATGAAGGTCGTTGGGACGTGGTCAGATGACGACACGTGAGGTCACATGACGCCTGTGAGGGACTCCACCGGACGGGACTCGAGCCACCAGCACCGGCTTCACTCGCCACAGTTGTGTAGCTGTTAGGGGTCTCTTTGTAGTTGTTTAGTGTCTCTTTGCAGTTGTTTTGTGTCTCTTTCCAGTTGTTTTGTGTCTCTTTGCAGTTGTTGTGTCTCTTTGTAGTTGTTGTGTCTCTTTGTAGTTGTTTAGTGTCTCTTTGTAGTTGTTTAGTGTCTCTTTGTAGTTGTTTAGTGTCTCTTTGCAGTTGTTGTGTCTCTTTGTAGTTGTTTAGTGCCTCTTTGTAGTTGTTTAGTGTCTCTTTGTAGTTGTTTAGTGTCTCTTTGTAGTTGTTTAGTGTCTCTTCATAGTTGTTTAGTGTCTCTTTGCAGTTGTTGTGTCTCTTTGCAGTTGTTTAGTGCCTCTTTGTAGTTGTTTAGTGTCTCTTTGTAGTTGTTTTATGTCTCTTTGTAGTTGTTTAGTGTCTCTTTGTAGTTGTTTAGTGTCTCTTTGCAGTTGTTGTGTCTCTTTGCAGTTGTTTAGTGCCTCTTTGTAGTTGTTTAGTGCCTCTTTGTAGTTGTTTAGTGTCTCTTCGTAGTTGTTTAGTGTCTCTTTGCAGTTGTTTAGTGCCTCTTTGTAGTTGTTTAGTGTCTCTTTGTAGTTGTTTAGTGTCTCTTCGTAGTTGTTTAGTGTCTCTTTGCAGTTGTTTAGTGCCTCTTTGTAGTTGTTTAGTGTCTCTTTGTAGTTGTTTAGTGTCTCTTCGTAGTTGTTTAGTGTCTCTTTGCAGTTGTTGTGTCTCTTCGTAGTTGTTTAGTGCCTCTTTGCAGTTGTTGTGTCTCTTTGTAGTTTTATGTCTCTTTGTAGTTGTTTAGTGTCTCTTTGCAGTTGTTGTGTCTCTTCGTAGTTGTTTAGTGTCTCTTTGTAGTTGTTTAGTGTCTCTTTGCAGTTGTTGTGTCTCTTTGTAGTTGTTTTGTGTTTCTTTGTAGTTGTTTTGTGTTTATTTGCAGCGGAGGAGGATTAGTGATCTCTACAACACACTCATAAATCAACACACAATCAGCAGCAATAACTGCATAATAATCATGAACATCAAGTCAAATGGCTAACAGACGCTTCCCCTTTAAGAGGACACCCATCTTATCTTCAGGGTTCAGCCTGTAGCTTCACGCTCGTCGTATCGGTCTTCCTCCTCGCGGTGCTTCTCTGAACACGTGGACTCATCGTCATGGTTATGACTCATGATTATGACCTGAGGTTTAAATATCACTCTTTTATCAGCGCTCCTCCGTTATGTAAAGAAATGACCAGAGAAGATAAAACATGGCGTCAGGTTCAGATCTTCATCTCCAGGAACTCTGGTGAATGAGCACGAGTGTTTCTAGAGCTCGTCTGCAGGAGACGTCGGTCCACTTCTGGGAGCCGATGTTTCTGATAGCTGAAGAGGCCTTTTGTTCCTGTGTGTGTGACCCCCCCACCCCCCCCCCCCGGTACTCACATGCCTGCTGTCGTCAGCCTCCTACCGGGTCATAGGGGCCTCCGGTCGACGCTGCTGCTTCATGCACACGCCTCTCTATCGGAGCTTTATGACCTCATTGCCCTGAACTCTGTTATCTGTGGATTATATTTTATTATTACATCATTATGAACCCATAATGCTGTTCTCCTGGTGTCCACTAGGGGCATCACTACTGTATTATAGAGATAATACATGTTGTTCTCCTGGTGTCCACTAGGGGCATCACTACTGTATTATAGAGATAACACATGTTGTTCTCCTGGTGTCCACTAGGGGCATCACTACTGTATTATAGAGATAACACATGTTGTTCTCCTGGTGTCCACTAGGGGCATCACTACTGTATTATAGAGATAACACATGTTGTTCTCCTGGTGTCCACTAGGGGCATCACTACTGTATCATAGAGATAACACATGTTGTTCTCCTGGTGTCCACTAGGGGCCTCACTACTGTATTATAGAGATAATACATGTTGTTCTCCTGGTGTCCACTAGGGGCCTCACTACTGTATTATAGAGATAACACATGTTGTCCTCCTGGTGTCCACTAGGGGCATCACTACTGTATTATAGAGATAACACATGTTGTTCTCCTGGTGTCCACTAGGGGCATCACTACTGTATCATAGAGATAACACATGTTGTTCTCCTGGTGTCCACTAGGGGCATCACTACTGTATTATAGAGATAACACATGTTGTTCTCCTGGTGTCCACTAGGGGCATCACTACTGTATTATAGAGATAACAGATGTTGTTCTCCTGGTGTCCACTAGGGGCATCACTACTGTATCAGAGATAATACATGTCATTCTCCTGGTGTCCACTAGGGGCATCACTACTGTATCATAGAGATAACACATGTAGTTCTCCTGGTGTCCACTAGGGGCATCACTACTGTATCATAGAGATAACACATGTTGTTATCCTGGTGTCCACTAGGGGCATCACTACTGTATCATAGAGATAACACATGTTGTTCTCCTGGTGTCCACTAGGGGCATCACTACTGTATTATAGAGATAATACATGTTGTTCTCCTGGTGTCCACTAGGGGCATCACTACTGTATCATAGAGATAACACATGTAGTTCTCCTGGTGTCCACTAGGGGCATCACTACTGTATCATATAGATAATATATGTTGTTCTCCTGGTGTCCACTAGGGGCATCACTACTGTGTTATAGAGATAATACATGTTGTTCTCCTGGTGTCCACTAGGGGCATCACTACTGTGTTATAGAGATAACACATGTTGTTCTCCTGGTGTCCACTAGGGGCATCACTACTGTATTATAGAGATAACACATGTTGTTCTCCTGGTGTCCACTAGGGGCATCACTACTGTGTTATAGAGATAACACATGTTGTTCTCCTGGTGTCCACTAGGGGCATCACTACTGTATCATAGAGATAACACATGTTGTTCTCCTGGTGTCCACTAGGGGCATCACTACTGTATTATAGAGATAACACATGTTGTTCTCCTGGTGTCCACTAGGGGCATCACTACTGTGTTATAGAGATAACATATGTAGTTCTCCTGGTGTACACTAGGGGCATCACTACTGTATCATAGAGATAACACATGTTGTTCTCCTGGTGTCCACTAGGGGCATCACTACTGTATTATAGAGATAATACATGTTGTTCTCCTGGTGTCCACTAGGGGCATCACTACTGTATCATAGAGATAACACATGTAGTTCTCCTGGTGTCCACTAGGGGCATCACTACTGTATCATAGAGATAATACATGTAGTTCTCCTGGTGTCCACTAGGGGCATCACTACTGTATCATAGAGATAACACATGTAGTTCTCCTGGTGTCCACTAGGGGCATCACTACTGTATCATAGAGATAATACATGTAGTTCTCCTGGTGTCCACTAGGGGCATCACTACTGTATTATAGAGATAACACATGTAGTTCTCCTGGTGTCCACTAGGGGCATCACTACTGTATCATAGAGATAATACATGTAGTTCTCCTGGTGTCCACTAGGGGCATCACTACTGTATCATAGAGATAATACATGTAGTTCTCCTGGTGTCCACTAGGGGCATCACTACTGTATCATAGAGATAATACATGTAGTTCTCCTGGTGGCCACTAGGGGCATCACTACTGTATCATAGAGATAATACATGTAGTTCTCCTGGTGTCCACTAGGGGCATCACTACTGTATTATAGAGATAACACATGTTGTTCTCCTGGTGGCCACTAGGGGCATCACTACTGTATCATAGAGATAACACATGTTGTTCTCCTGGTGTCCACTAGGGGCATCACTACTGTATTATAGAGATAATACATGTAGTTCTCCTGGTGTCCACTAGGGGCATCACTACTGTATCATAGAGATAACACATGTTGTTCTCCTGGTGTCCACTAGGGGCATCACTACTGTATCATAGAGATAACACATGTTGTTCTCCTGGTGTCCACTAGGGACATCACTACTGTATTATAGAGATAACACATGTTGTTCTCCTGGTGTCCACTAGGGGCATCACTACTGTATTATAGAGATAATACATGTTGTTCTCCTGGTGTGTTATAGAGATAATAGTTTTTTCATGAATAATGCCTACATATCAAAGCTGTAAGAACATGTATTAAGTCTCGTGTGAGTCACTAGAGCTCTTTAATACGGAGGACATGTCGGCATTTGAACATCACATCGTAAATTCTTCTTTAGATGAAAATCACCAAATTTAATAAAATGTATTCACACCGGAGCAAAAATAAAACTTGAACCCAAACTCAGTCCAACAGGAAATACTGCGGAAACACAACGAGTCCTTGAAGGCATCACGAGACTTCTTCGATGTGAAAAGCAGGATTCTCTCGGCCCTGGAGGTCTCCGTTCTGAGCTGGGTCCGTTAGGGTCCGGGGGCCCTCCGGGGCCTCCGGGGCGTAGCGGTAGCTGAGGAAAAGCACCGCGCTCACGAGCATCAGCATGCCGGCGAGGACGCCGACGCCGACGGCCGCGCCGACCCGCTGCCGGGCCGGCGCGGCGGGGAGGTGGAAGTGGGGGGGGAAGTGGACGGTGGCGTTGCTCAGCACGGCGCTCATGTTCCAGCCGAGCGGCGCCAGGCTCAGCACGCCCGCCGCCGCGTACATCAGCCCCGCCGCCGCGAACGCCAGACGCACGTTCCCACGATCCCCCACGGAGAAGTAGACCTTCCTCACGGCCACCGCGGCGCCCACGTTACCCAGCAGGCCGCAGAGCAGCGCCAGCAGCATCAGAACCTGGTAGAGTCAGTAGAGTCAGTAGTAATAGAGTCAGTAGAGTCAGTCATAATAGAGTCAGTAGTAATAGAGTCAGTAGTAGTAGAGTCAGTTGTAGTAGAGTCAGTAGTAGTAGAGTCAGTAGTCAGTAATAGTAGAGTCAGTAGTAGTAGTCAGTAGAGTCAGTAGTAGTAGAGTCAGTAGAATCAGTAGTAGTAGAGTCAGTAGTAGTAGAGTCAGTAGAGTCAGTAATAGTAGTCAGTAGAGTCAGTAATAGTAGTCAGTAATAGGAGAATCAGTAGAGTCAGTAGTAGTAGAGTCAGTAATAGTAGAGTCAGTAATAGTAGTCAGTAGAATCAGTAATAATAGTCAGTAGTAGAAGAGTCAGTAGTCAGTAATAGTAGAGTCAGTAATAGTAGTCAGTAGTAGTGCTGCATTCGACACCATTGACCATGACATCCTGTTACAGAGACTGGAGCAGTCGATTGGCATTTCAGGCACGGCACTAATTTGGTTTAAATCCTATTTATCAGATCGATCTCAGTTTGTATTTGTAAACGATGACGCCTCGATAACCACCAACGTTAATCACGGAGTTCCACAAGGTTCTGTGCTTGGACCAATTTTATTTACCTTATACATGCTTCCTTTGGGCAATATTATCAGGAAACACTCCATAAACTTTCATTGTTATGCAGATGACACTCAACTATATTTATCAATAAAACCAGAGGAGAGCAACCAACTCTGTAAAATTCAAGCATGTCTTAAAGACATAAAAACATGGATGACCTGCAACTTGATGTTAAACTCAGACAAAACCAAGTAATTTTAATCGCCCTGAGCACCTCAGAGATCAATTATCTGGTGATGTGGATTCTGTAGACGGCATTGCCCTGGCATCCAACACCACTGTAAAGAATCTTGGCGTTATCTTTGATCGGGACTTGTCCTTTAACTCCCACGTAAAGCAAATCTCAAGGACTGCATTCTTTCATCTACGTAATATTTCAAAAATCAGGCACATCTTGTCTCAAAAGATGCAGAAAAATTGGTTCACGCGTCATTTCGAGACTGGATTACTGCAACTCCTTATTAGCAGGCTGCTCTAATAAATCTCTTAGGTCCCTCCAGTTGATCCAGAATGCTGCAGCTCGTGTTCTCACTAAAACTAAGAAAAGAGATCACATCACTCCTGCACTAGCTGCTCTGCACTGGCTCCCAGTAAAATCAAGAATCACTTTTAAAATTCTTCTCTTAACCTACAAAGCCTTGATTGGTGATGCTCCATCATATCTTAAGGAGCTTGTCGCACCATATTGCCCCACTAGAGAGCTACGCTCACTAAATGCGGGACTACTTGTAGTTCCTAGAGTCTTAAAAGTAGAATGGGAGCCAGAGCCTTTAGTTATCAAGCTCCTCTTTTATGGAACCAGCTTCCAATTTCAGTCCGGGAGGCAGACACAGTCACCTCGCTTAAGAGTAGACTGAAGACCTTCCTCTTTGACAGAGCTTATAGTTAGGGCTGAATCAGGTTTGCCCTGGTCCAGCCCCTTGATATGCTGCTATAGGCTTATAGCTGCCGGGGGATGTTTTAGGATGCACTGAGTACCTATCTCCTTTTTTCTCTCCTTAAGGATGAATTTTCATCTCTCAATCACACGTTACTAACTCTGCTTTCTCCCCGGAAGTCCTTTTGACTTTACGTCTCATGGGGTCATCGGACCCTATGAGACGGCATAGATCCTATCTGCCTGATGGATCGTCTGGGTCGTGGAATTCCTGCTCATGACTACGCCACTGTCCTGTTGAGACTCCCCACCTCCTCCCCACCGCCATCTGCCTGATGGATCGTGGAGGTCTCCATCGTGAATATGCCTACTATGAACTATTCATACACTGTCATATTCATTGAATGTATTTTAACTCTAAATCTGTCCTTCTGTACACATTACATCTATTGCATCTGTCCATCCTAGGAGAGGGATCCTCCTCTGTTGCTCTCCTCCAGGTTTCTTCCCTTTTTTCCCCCTGAAGGGTTATTTGGGAGTTTTTCCTGGTCCGATGTGAGGTTTTGGGGCAGGGATGTCTATGTGTACAGATTGTAAAGCACTCCGAGACAAATTTGTAATTTGTGAAATTGGGCTATACAAATAAACTGAATTGAATTGAATTGAATAGTAGAGTCAGTAGTAGTAGAGTCAGTCATAGTAGAGTCAGTCATAGTAGAGTCAGTCATAGTAGTCAGTAGAGTCAGTAGTAGTAGTCAGTAGAGTCAGTAGTAGTAGAGTCAGTAGAGTCAGTAGTAGTAGAGTCAGTAGAGTCAGTAATAGTAGTCAGTAGAGTCAGTAGTAGTAGAGTCAGTAGAGTCAGTAGTAGTAGAGTCAGTAGTAGTAGAGTCAGTAATAGTAGTCAGTAATAGTAGTCAGTAGAGTCAGTAATAGTAGAGTCAGTAGTAGTAGAGTCAGTACAGTAGAGTCAGTAGTCAGTAATAGTAGAGTCAGTAGAGTCAGTAATAGTAGTCAGTAGTAGTAGAGTCAGTAATAGTAGTCAGTAGTAGTAGAGTCAGTAGAGTCAGTAATAGTAGAGTCAGTAGTAGTAGAGTCAGTAATAGTAGTCAGTAATAGTAGAGTCAGTAACAGTAGTCAGTAGTAGTAGAGTCAGTAGTCAGTAGTAGTAGAGTCAGTAGTAGTAGAGTCAGTAGAGTCAGTAATAGTAGAGTCAGTAGTAGAGTCAGTAGTAGTAGAGTCAGTAGAATCAGTAATAGTAGAGTCAGTAGTATTAGAGTCAGTAGTCAGTAATAGTAGAGTCAGTAGTAGTAGAGTCAGTAGTCAGTAATAGTAGAGTCAGTAGAGTCAGTAATAGTAGTCAGTAGTAGTAGAGTCAGTAATAGTAGAGTCAGTAGTAGTAGAGTCAGAAGAGTCAGTAATAGTAGTCAGTAGTAGTAGTCAGTAGAGTCAGTAGTAGTAGAGTCAGTAATAGTAGAGTCAGTAGTAGTAGAGTCAGTAATAGTAGAGTCAGTAGTAGTAGAGTCAGTAATAGTAGAGTCAGTAGTAGTAGAGTCAGTAATAGTAGTCAGTAGTAGTAGTCAGTAGAGTCAGTAGTAGTAGAGTCAGTAATAGTAGTCAGTAGTAGTAGTCAGTAGAGTCAGTAATAGTAGAGTCAGTAATAGTAGAGTCAGTAGTAGTAGTCAGTAGTAGTAGTCAGTAGAGTCAGTAGTAGTAGAGTCAGTAATAGTAGTCAGTAGTAGTAGAGTCAGTAATAGTAGTCAGTAATATTAGTCAGTAGTAGTAGTCAGTAATAGTAGAGTCAGTAGTAGTATAGTCAGTAGAGTCAGTAATAGTAGAGTCAGTAGTAGTAGTCAGTAGTAGTAGTAGAGTCAGTAGAATCAGTAATAGTAGAGTCAGTAGTAGTAGAGTCAGTAGTCAGTAATAGTAGAGTCAGTAGTAGTAGAATCAGTAGTCAGTAATAGTAGAGTCAGTAATAGTAGTCAGTAGTAGTCAGTAGAGTCAGTAATAGTAGAGTCAGTAATAGTAGAGTCAGAAGAGTCAGTAATAGTAGTCAGTAGTAGTAGTCAGTAGTCAGTAGTAGTAGTCAGTAGAGTCAGTAGTAGTAGTCAGTAGTCAGTAGTAGTAGAGTCAGTAATAGTAGTCAGTAGTAGTAGAGTCAGTAATAGTATTGTCAGTATTAGTAGAGTCAGTAATAGTAGAGTCAGTAATATTAGTCAGTAGTAGTAGTCAGTAATAGTAGAGTCAGTAGTCAGTAATAGTAGTCAGTAGTCAGTAATAGTAGAGTCAGTAGTAGTAGTCAGTAATAGTAGAGTCAGTAATAGTAGTCAGTAGTAGTAGTCAGTAGAGTCAGTAGTAGTAGTCAGTAGAGTCAGTAGTAGTAGAGTCAGTAATAGTAGTCAGTAGTAGTAGTCAGTAGAGTCAGTAATAGTAGTCAGTAATAGTAGAGTCAGTAGAGTCAGTAGTAGTAGAGTCAGTAATAGTAGTCAGTAGAGTCAGTAGTAGTAGAGTCAGTAATAGTAGAGTCAGTAGTAGAGTCAGTAATAGTAGAGTCAGTAATAGTAGAGTCAGTAGTCAGTAATAGTAGTCAGTAGTAGTAGAGTCAGTAGAGTCAGTAATAGTAGAGTCAGTAATAGTAGAGTCAGTAGTAGTAGTCAGTAGTAGTAGAGTCAGTAATAGTAGAGTCAGTAGTAGTAGAGTCAGTAATAGTAGTCAGTAGTAGTAGAGTCAGTAATAGTAGTCAGTAGTAGTAGTCAGTAGAGTCAGTAGTAGTAGAGTCAGTAATAGTAGAGTCAGTAATAGTAGTCAGTAGTAGTCAGTAGTAGTAGAGTCAGTAATAGTAGTCAGTAGTAGTAGAGTCAGTAGAGTCAGTAATAGTATTGTCAGTAGTAGTAGAGTCAGTAATAGTAGTCAGTAGAGTCAGTAATAGTAGTCAGTAGTAGTAGTCAGTAATAGTAGAGTCAGTAATAGTAGTCAGTAGTAGAGTCAGTAGAGTCAGTAGTAGTAGAGTCAGTAATAGTCAGTAGTAGTAGTCAGTAGTAGAGTCAGTAATAGTCAGTAGTAGTAGTCAGTAGAGTCAGTAGTAGTAGAGTCAGTAATAGTAGTCAGTAGTAGAGTCAGTAGTCAGTAATAGTAGTCAGTAGTAGTAGTCAGTAATAGTAGTCAGTAGTAGTAGTCAGTAATAGTAGTCAGTAGAGTCAGTAATAGTAGTCAGTAGTAGTAGTCAGTAATAGTAGAGTCAGTAATAGTAGAGTCAGTAATAGTAGTCAGTAGTAGTAGTCAGTAATAGTAGAGTCAGTAGTAGTAGAGTCAGTAGTAGTAGAGTCAGTAGTAGTAGTCAGTAATAGTAGTCAGTAGTAGTAGTCAGTAGTCAGTAATAGTAGAGTCAGTAATAGTAGAGTCAGTAAGGTCAGTAGTAGTAGAGTCAGTAATAGTAGTCAGTAGTAGTAGTCAGTAGAGTCAGTAGTAGTAGAGTCAGTAATAGTAGAGTCAGTAGTCAGTAACAGTAGAGTCAGTAATAGTAGAGTCAGTAGTCAGTAATAGTAGAGTCAGTAGTAGTAGTCAGTAATAGTAGTCAGTAGAGTCAGTAATAGTAGTCAGTAGTAGTAGAGTCAGTAATAGTAGAGTCAGTAATAGTAGTCAGTAGTAGTAGTCAGTAGTCAGTAATAGTAGTCAGTAATAGTAGTCAGTAATAGTAGTCAGTAGTAGAGTCAGTAGTCAGTAATAGTAGAGTCAGTAATAGTAGAGTCAGTAGTAGTAGAGTCAGTAATAGTAGTCAGTAGTAGTAGTCAGTAGAGTCAGTAGTAGTAGAGTCAGTAGAGTCAGTAGTCAGTAATAGTAGTCAGTAGAGTCAGTAATAGTAGTCAGTAGAGTCAGTAATAGTAGTCAGTAGTAGTAGTCAGTAATAGTAGAGTCAGTAGAGTCAGTAGTAGAGTCAGTAATAGTAGTCAGTAGTAGTAGTCAGTAGTAGTCAGTAGAGTCAGTAGTAGGTCAGTGGTAGTAGAGTCAGCAGCAGTAGTCAGTAGTAGTGGTCAGTGGTAGAGTCAGTGCAGTAGCAGTAATAGTGCAGAGTCAGTCAGTAGTAGTCAGCAGAGTCAGTAGTAGTAGTAGAGTCAGTAATAGTAGTCAGTAGTAGTAGAGTCAGTAATAGTAGTCAGTAGTAGTAGTCAGTAGAGTCAGTAGTAGAGTCAGTAGTAGTAGAGTCAGTAGTAGTAGAGTCAGTAAGTCAGTGGTCAGTAGTCAGTAGTACAGTAGCAGAGTCAGTAGCAGAGTCAGTAATAATAGTAGTCAGTAGTAGTAGTCAGTAATAGTAGAGTCAGTAGTAGTAGAGTCAGTAGAGTCAGTAATAGTAGTCAGTAGAGTCAGTAGTAGTAGAGTCAGTAATAGTAGAGTCAGTAGTACCTGAGCGGCGGCGATCTCCGGCGGCGTGAACGGGTCCGAGAAGCCGATGGCGCGACAGTTCTCGAGGGCGTGGCTGTAGAAGCACGCACGCCAGATGCCGACCCACGCCACGCCGGACGCCACCACGGACGCGTCGTCCACGAACCACAGACGCCACTCGTCCAGGCCGGTGGCGGCCATGATGAGGATCCACGCCAGGAAGCCCGTCATCAGGCCCAGGAACTGCCAGTGGGCCGTGTGGGCGAGGTACCGCATGCTGCCACAGGGGGCGCTCACTCACTGAGGCGCATGCTCAGCTGGGCCTCCTGGAGCGACTCCCCGAGTCACGGAACACAGAGTCAGAGGGCTCCACTGACTCTACTGACTCTATTACTACTGACTCTACTGCTACTGACTCTACTGACTATTACTGACTCTACTGCTACTGACTCTACTGACTCTATTACTACAGACTCTATTACTGACTCTACTGCTACTGACTCTACTACTACTGACTCTTACTGACTACTGCTAGACTCTACTGACTATTACTGACGCTATTACTACTGACTCTATTACTGACTATTACTACTGACTCTACTGCTACTGACTCTACTGACTCTATTACTACTGACTCTATTACTGACTCTACTGACTATTACTACTGACTCTACTGCCTCTATTACTACTGACTCTATTACTGACTCTACTGCTACTGACTACTGACTATTACTCCTGACTCTACTGACTATTACTACTGACTCTATTACTGACTATTACTACTGACTCTATTACTGACTATTACTACTGACTCTATTACTGACTCTACTACTACTGACTATTACAACTGACTATTACTACTGACTCTATTTCTGACTCTACTGCTACTGACTATTACTGACTCTATTACTACTGACTCTACTGCTACTGACTACTGACTCTATTACTGACTATTACTACTGACTATTACTACTGACTATTACTGACTATTACTACTGACTCTATTACTGACTCTACTGCTACTGACTCTACTGACTCTATTACTGACTCTACGACTGACTCTATTACTACTGACTCTATTACTACTGACTCTACTGACTACTGCTACTGACTCTATTACTACTGACTCTACTACTACTGACTAGTTCATACGGAGCAGCGTAGAAGCAGAATAGAAAAGAAGAGTAGAAGAAGAATAGAAGCAGAATGGAAGAAAATAAGCAGAATAGAATAAAAGGGTAGAAGAGTAGAAGAATGGAAGTCGTGAGTAACTCTAGTTTATTTAACCTCGGCTCACCTTCAGCTCGCTCTCAATCACCAGGATCCTCCGTTATTGATCGAGGGGCCGATCGTCCACATCCTGCCTTCGTCTCTGAGACTCGAAGACGAGCTCCAAAGACGTCTCCTCCTCGCTATCAGCGAGACTCGTTAATGAACGACCACGAGGCCGTCAGCCAATCAGACACGAGACGCGTGAGCTCAGCAGACTCTTTATTGATAAGAGGAGCCGGGGGGGGGGGGAGGGGGGGCTTAGTGTTTCAATGCATCTAGAAGCAACGCCCATGTGACATCTGGACATCTGCAGCGTGAAGAAGAGGAGCAGTGAAGGAACAGAGACTCTTCATCGGGTCTCTTCCTGTCGGTTGCACGTGAAGACGAGCAGACGGCGTTCTTCACGGGGAAGAACCTCCGAGTCACGCGTTTAAACGCAAATAAAAAAAGGTTAAAAAGTGAAATCTTGGGCCGGATTGATGCGCTAGTGAAATGCTGTGCTGAGCGTCAGCAGGGCGCCGGCGTTCCCGCCTCCAAAGGGCTACAATAAGTTACTAAAACAATCAATACAACAAAAACAGCAAACAAATCAAAAAAGTCAACGGAAGCGCCACGAGGCGGTCGGCGCACAGCAGGAAACGTCTCTCGGTACTTCCGGGTGCCGAGTCCGAGTTAGGAAAACTACAAAGATGTCCGCCGGTCTCTGGCGCCCCCTGCTGGCGGCGCCTCACGGGGCGGGCAGGCTGTCCGTCAGGCAGGTCAGCTGCTCCTCGCCCAGCTTGATCTTGTCCTCCAGCTTCCGCTGCTCGATGATGAGCGCCGACTTCATCTTCACAAAGTGCTCGTAGTCCGTGAGGCCGTCGGCCGGCAGGTGGAGCGCCAGGATGTCGGACACCAGGCGCTCCCGGCGGTCCAGGTTCTCCTTCAGCTCCTTGGCATCCTCGTGCTGCCGGATCAGCAGCTTCCTCTTCTCCATCAGCGTCCGCTGAGGAGGAGGAGGAGGAGGAGGAGGAGGACACGCTCATTAGAGAGGGAAGTCAGGAGGGTCCTCCACATTCCACCAGGGGGCGACTCCTCTGGTTGTATAGAAGTCTATGCTTCATGTGTTAAAGCTGCATTCTCTCTCCTGACCACCAGGGGGCTCCTCTGGTTGTATAGAAGTCTATGCTTCATGTGTTAGAGCTATGTTCTCCCTCCTGACCACCAGGGGGCTCCTCTGGTTGTATAGAAGTCTATGCTTCATGTGTTAGAGCTGCGTTCTCTCTCCTGACCACCAGGGGGCTCCTCTGGTTGTATAGAAGTCTATGCTTCATGTGTTAAAGCTGCGTTCTCTCTCCTGACCACCAGGGGGCTCCTCTGGTTGTATAGAAGTATATGCTTCATGTGTTAGAGCTACGTTCTCCCTCCTGACCACCAGGGGGCTCCTCTGGTTGTATAGAAGTCTATGCTTCATGTGTTAGAGCTGCGTTCTCCCTCCTGACCACCAGGGGGCTCCTCTGGTTGTATAGAAGTATATGCTTCATGTGTTAAAGCTGCGTTCTCCCTCCTGACCACCAGGGGGCTCCTCTGGTTGTATAGAAGTCTATGCTTCGTGTTAAAGCTGCATTCTCTCTCCTGACCACCAGGGTGCTCCTCTGGTTGTATAGAAGTCTATGCTTCATGTGTTAAAGCTGCGTTCTCCCTCCTGACCACCAGGGGGCTCCTCTGGTTGTATAGAAGTCTATGCTTCATGTGTTAAAGCTGCATTCTCCCTCCTGACCACCAGGGGGCTCCTCTGGTTGTATAGAAGTCTATGCTTCATGTGTTAAAGCTGTGTTCTCCCTCCTGACCACCAGGGGGCTCCTCTGGTTGTATAGAAGTCTATGCTTCATGTGTTAAAGCTGCGTTCTCCCTCCTGACCACCAGGGGGCTCCTCTGGTTGTATAGAAGTCTATGCTTCATGTGTTAAAGCTGCATTCTCTCTCCTGACCACCAGGGGGCTCCTCTGGTTGTATAGAAGTCTATGCTTCATGTGTTAAAGCTGCATTCCCTCTCCTGACCACCAGGGGGCTCCTCTGGTTGTATAGAAGTCTATGCTTCATGTGTTAGAGCTGCGTTCTCCCTCCTGACCACCAGGGGGCTCCTCTGGTTGTATAGAAGTCTATGCTTCATGTGTTAAAGCTGTGTTCTCCCTCCTGACCACCAGGGGGCTCCTCTGGTTGTATAGAAGTCTATGCTTCATGTGTTAGAGCTGCGTTCTCCCTCCTGACCACCAGGGGGCTCCTATGGTTGTATAGAAGTATATGCTTCATGTGTTAAAGCTGCGTTCTCTCTCCTGACCACCAGGGGGCTCCTCTGGTTGTATAGAAGTCTATGCTTCATGTGTTAAAGCTGCATTCCCTCTCCTGACCACCAGGGGGCTCCTCTGGTTGTATAGAAGTCTATGCTTCATGTGTTAAAGCTACATTCTCTCTCCTGACCACCAGGGGGCTCCTCTGGTTGTATAGAAGTCTATGCTTCATGTGTTAAAGCTGCATTCTCTCTCCTGACCACCAGGGGGCTCCTCTGGTTGTATAGAAGTCTATGCTTCATGTGTTAGAGCTACGTTCTCCCTCCTGACTACCAGGGGGCTCCTCTAGTTGTATAGAAGTCTATGCTTCATGTGTTAGAGCTGCGTTCTCCCTCCTGACCACCAGGGGGCTTCTCTAGTTGTATAGAAGTCTATGCTTCATGTGTTAAAGCTGCATTCCCTCTCCTGACCACCAGGGGGCTTCTCTAGTTGTATAGAAGTCTATGCTTCATGTGTTAGAGTTGCGTTCTCCCTCCTGACCACCAGGGGGCTCCTCTGGTTGTATAGAAGTCTATGCTTCATGTGTTAAAGCTGCATTCTCTCTCCTGACCACCAGGGGGCTCCTCTGGTTGTATAGAAGTCTATGCTTCATGTGTTAGAGCTACGTTCTCCCTCCTGACCACCAGGGGGCTCCTCTAGTTGTATAGAAGTCTATGCTTCATGTGTTAGAGCTGCGTTCTCCCTCCTGACCACCAGGGGGCTTCTCTAGTTGTATAGAAGTCTATGCTTCATGTGTTAAAGCTGCATTCCCTCTCCTGACCACCAGGGGGCTTCTCTAGTTGTATAGAAGTCTATGCTTCATGTGTTAGAGTTGCGTTCTCCCTCCTGACCACCAGGGGGCTCCTCTGGTTGTATAGAAGTCTATGCTTCATGTGTTAAAGCTGCATTCTCTCTCCTGACCACCAGGGGGCTCCTCTGGTTGTATAGAAGTCTATGCTTCATGTGTTAAAGCTGCATTCTCTCTCCTGACCACCAGGGGCTCCTCTGGTTGTATAGAAGTCTATGCTTCATGTGTTAAAGCTGCATTCTCTCCTGACCACCAGGGGCTCCTCTGGTTGTATAGAAGTCTATGCTTCATGTGTTAGAGCTGCTTCTCCTCCTGACCACCAGGGGCTCCTCTCGTTGTATAGAAGTCTATGCTTCATGTGTTAAAGCTGCATTCTCTCTCCTGACCACCAGGGGCTCCTCTGGTTGTATAGAAGTCTATGCTTCATGTGTTAAAGCTGCATTCTCTCCTCTGGAGGCTCCTCTGGTTGTATAGAAGTCTATGCTTCATGTGTTAAAGCTGCGTTCTCCCTCCTGACCACCAGGGGGCTCCTCTAGTTGTATAGAAGTCTATGCTTCATGTGTTAAAGCTGCATTCTCTCTCCTGACCACCAGGGGCTCCTCTGGTTGTATAGAAGTCTATGCTTCATGTGTTAAAGCTGCATTCTCTCTCCTGACCACCAGGGGCTCCTCTGGTTGTATAGAAGTCTATGCTTCATGTGTTAAAGCTGCGTTCTCCCTCCTGACCACCAGGGGGCTCCTCTAGTTGTATAGAAGTCTATGCTTCATGTGTTAAAGCTGCATTCTCTCTCCTGACCACCAGGGGCTCCTCTGGTTGTATAGAAGTCTATGCTTCATGTGTTAAAGCTGCATTCTCTCTCCTGACCACCAGGGGCTCCTCTGGTTGTATAGGAGTCTATGCTTCATGTGTTAAAGCTGTTCTCCCTCCTGACCACCAGGGGGCTCCTCTAGTTGTATAGAAGTCTATGCTTCATGTGTTAAAGCTGCATTCTCTCTCCTGACCACCAGGGGGCTCCTCTGGTTGTATAGAAGTCTATGCTTCATGTGTTAAAGCTGCATTCTCTCTCCTGACCACCAGGGGGCTCCTCTGGTTGTATAGAAGTCTATGCTTCATGTGTTAGAGCTGCGTTCTCCCTCCTGACCACCAGGGGGCTCCTCTAGTTGTATAGAAGTCTATGCTTCATGTGTTAAAGCTGCATTCTCTCTCCTGACCACCAGGGGGCTCCTCTGGTTGTATAGAAGTCTATGCTTCATGTGTTAAAGCTGCATTCTCTCTCCTGACCACCAGGGGGCTCCTCTGGTTGTATAGAAGTCTATGCTTCATGTGTTAAAGCTGCGTTCTCCCTCCTGACCACCAGGGGGCGACCTCCACTCACCCGCTCCTCCGCCGTGGCCTCCTCCTCCAGGCTGTTCAGGGCGTTCTCCACCCTCGCCAGGCGGCCCGACAGCGACAGCAGGAGGCTGACCACCTTGTCCAGGTCGCCCACGAACATGCGGAACTTGTCGATCTCGTTGGGCCGGCAGACCCGCTGGACCCGGGCCTCCACCTCGGCCCCCAGCGCGTTGTTGTCCAGCACGTCCTCCTGGAGGCTCTCGCGGGCCTCGCGCAGAACCTGCAGCTTCTTGCTGAGGCTGTCGATCAGCTGCTGCTGCGGACCGGAGAACCCAGAGGACAGGACTTCAGGATCAGGCTCAGCCCTGTGTGTGTGTGTGTGTGTGTGGAGACGAGCTAACGACACTGGATACTACATTTCCCACAATGCAACTCAATTGCAACCATCTGGCCACATTTGGTGGCGTCAGTGTTTGGACCCACATGGCCCCCCATGACCCCCAGTCCCAGAGTCTCAGAGTCCCAGAGTCTCAGAGTCCAAAGTTAGCTCGTCTCCAGGAGGAACGAGACGAGCTAACGATGCTAACGTAAGAATTGTTCGCATCGTTAGCTTGAACTCTGAATGAAGCAGCTTCACGTTAACCATCCATGCTTCTCCTGGAGATGAGCTAACGATGCTAACGTTAGCTCGTCTTTCTAGCTAACGACGCCAACGTTAGCGCAGCTCATTTCTCTGATCTGATTTAAAAAGGGCAAAGTCATTGTAAAACACAAAGCATAGAACATGTATCACACTGTAATGGGGTAAAGTAACGTATTAAACCGGATTATTCATGATTATTAAGCCTCGGCACCTTCTTGTTGGCCAGGTCCACGTCCAGCTCGTCCTCCCAGTCCTCCTCCTCCTCCTCCTCCTGCTCCTGCATGTCCTTCATCTTGATGAGGAGCTCGGCTTTGGGAGCAGACGTGCTGTAGTAGGTGGAGCTGGTCACCAGGGCAACGGCTGCAGCCATGCCGTCCTCCTTCTCCCTGAAACACCACGTCAAGGGTCAACAAAAACAACAACAACCCTCAGTTTGAATAAAGTGATTCATTGGTCTTCATTTATTAAATTAAATCTTCAGATTGAAACATAAAATATTTAAATATTTTGTGATGTTATGTTTAACCAAACGGATTAAATTATTACTCTGGAAAAGGTCGTTAAGTACACAAACTTCCTTAACTCTTTGGTGTGTGTGTTTCACCTCCTGTGTGTGTTATCAGGTCTGTAGATATCAAACAATCCGCATGTGAGGAGAGTCAATAAACACGTCACAGGTCAACAAGGGAAGGTGAAGGTATTGAGTATTAACCTGAAGGAAACGCATTAAAGGGCCAGTACCAATGTTCACACATCAGAACATCGGTAGTGGCCCTTTAAGGAAGCTCACACTAACACTTTAGAACATCGGTACTGGCCCTTTAAGGAAGCTCACACTAACACTTTAGAACACCGGTACTGGCCCTTTAAGGAAGCTCACACTAACACTTTAGAACACCAGTACTGGCCCTTTAAGGAAGCTCACACTAACACTTTAGAACACCAGTACTGGCCCTTTAAGGAAGCTCACACTAACACTTTAGAACACCAGTACTGGCCCTTTAAGGAAGCTCACACTAACACTTTAGAACACCGGTACTGGCCCTTTAAGGAAGCTCACACTAACACTTTAGAACACCAGTACTGGCCCTTTAAGGAAGCTCACACTTACACTTTAGAACACCAGTACTGGCCCTTTAAGGAAGCTCACACTAACACTTTAGAACATCGGTACTGGCCCTTTAAGGAAGCTCACACTTACACTTTAGAACACCAGTACTGGCCCTTTAAGGAAGCTCACACTAACACTTTAGAACATCGGTACTGGCCCTTTAAGGAAGCTCACACTAACACTTTAGAACATCGGTACTGGCCCTTTAAGGAAGCTCACACTAACACTTCAGAACATGGTTACTGGCCCTTTAAGGAAGCTCACAATAACACACTTCAGAATACGGGTACTGGCCCTTTAAGGAAGCTCACAATAACACACTTCAGAACACGGGTACTGGCCCTTTAAGGCCTCCAGCTGGAGGCGTAAACAGTGGAGGCTGACCTTTCCTCGGGGGGACGGCTGACCTTCCGGTGCTGGTGGGCTCCTCCCAGCAGCGCCTCCCCCTGAGGGAAGATCCCCTTCATCAGGTCCATGGTGGTCTTCATCTTGCTCTGGTCCAGAATGTCAGCCAGCGATTTATCCTTTCCCATGATGCTCCTGGCCAGCTCCTCCCTCTTCTGATCCTCACACTGCCTCGTGGCCACCGGTGGCGGCGGCGGCAGCCCGTCAGAGTCGGCGTGACCTCCAGGGTCGGCGTGACCTCCAGGGTCGGCGTGACCTCCAGGGTCGGCGTGACCTCCGACGGTGGTCATGTAGGTGTCTGCCTGAGGCTCCGCCTGCCGAGTGAACGCACAGAAGACCGAGTCCTGCCCCGCGGCGCCCACCGGACCGCCGAGCCAGAGCACGCCGGGACCCTCGGCCTGCGTGGCGGGGGGGTCGGCGTGCTGCGGGTAAGGACACGCCTCCTGCAGGGCGGGGGGGTCGGCGTGCTGCGGGTAAGGACACGCCTCCTGCATGGTGGGGGGGGCGGCGTGCTGCAGGTAAGGACACGCCTCCTGCAGGGCGGGGGGGGCGGCGTGCTGCAGGTAAGGACACGCCTCCTTCTCTGAGACGCCCTCCGAGTGGACGATCCGGATGGGAACCTTCTTCATCGCAGGATGCTGATCCTCCATCACAACATGCTCCGTCCTGAGAGAGAGAGAGAGAGAGAGAGAGGGAGAGGTTTAGATAGAAGCTCTGAGAACGTTCTCCTCCAGCTATTCCAGTGGATTCAAACATTGCATGATGGAAACCGAGATGTTTCCTCTGGCTCCTCCCACCTCCTCCTGCTTCCTACGTTCCAGAAGTTCAACACAGATGATTCTAATTATTCCGAACTCAAGAAGACAAACGACAAACGACAAGAGAGGTTTGAACTTTGAGTTATTCAGTGAGCAAGGCAGCTTCTCTCGAGCGGGGTCCCCTCAGAGAGGACATGACTCATGAGGAGCCTGCCTGAGGCCTGAGGCCTGAGACGTGACCTCCACGATGACCTCAGAGTGCTGTAGCATTAGCATAGCATACATATGTGGTGCTGTTGTGATCACAGAGCTGCTGCATGTCTACCTGCTGGAGTCCTGCAGCGAGACCACCGGGGGCGTGTCACTGAGTCTCTGAGGAGAGAACTGTGGGGATGGCGAGCGCCACCCCTCCGCGGGGCCCGGAGGCCTGTGGGGGGGCGGCGGGGGACCGGCTGCCTCTGGTCCTCCGTTGGGCTCAGAGTCCCCCATCGAGTCCGAGTCGGCGTGAGGACCAGAGAGGGACTCCAGGGAGTCGACATCCAGGCATTCGGGAGGGGGGGAGGGGAAGGCCGGGGAGACGGACGCGGGGCTGCGGGTCTGAGTGGGTCCGGGTCCAGGTCCAGGTCCGGGTCCAGGTCCGGGTCCGGGTCCAGGTCCGGGTCCAGGTCCGGGGTCTGGGTCGAAATGAGCCTCTCTCACTTCGCCGTCGTCGGGGAACCTGAGGAGCACAACGCTGAGCCGGTAAGCCCTGAATGACACCCACCTGGATGACCAATGACACCTGGACTGAATGACACACCTGGATGACACCCATGATGACACCCTGGATGACACCTGATGACTGGATGAGATGACACCTGATGACATGACACCCTGATGACACCCTGGATGACACCCTGAATGACACCCTGGATGACACCCTGGATGACACCCTGGATGACACCCTGGATGACACCCTGAATGACACCCTGGATGACACCCTGGATGACACCCTGAATGACACCCTCCCAGCAGCCACTAGGATTATACCAGCGGGGCCAGAGCCTGGTCTAGAGGAGCCTGGTCTTAATAAATATCACTGGAGGTGATGCATAGTTCTGATTCGAGGCGGTGGGGGGGGTACTGTCCCTTTAAGAAGGTTTTCAAGCAATTTAGTTGGGGAACAATAAACAACGGTGAAGCATCAGGGGACAAAAGATCTCCTGATGCGTCAGCCCTCTAAAAACACTGGATACTACATTTCCCACAATGCAACTCAATTGCAACCATCTGGCCACATTTGGTGGCGTCAGTGTTTGGACCCACATGGCCCCCCATGACCCCCAGTCCCAGAGTCTCAGAGTCCAAGAGTCCAAGAGTCTCAGAGTCTCAGAGTCTCAGAGTCCAAGAGTCTCAGAGTCTCAGAGTCCAAGAGTCCAAGAGTCTCAGAGTCCCAGAGTCCAAGAGTCTCAGAGTCTCAGAGTCCAAGAGTCTCAGAGTCTCAGAGTCCAAGAGTCTCAGAGTCTCAGAGTCCCAGAGACCCTCTCCAGGAAGCCTCAGGCCACATCAGAGCCACTCACCCCGTGGCGGCGGCCGGCGGCTCGGCGGCTTTCCTCTCCTTTCTTGCGGCGACGGGAATCTTCTGCAGAGACAGTGGAACAAACATGTCGTCCGTCAAGAGGCCGCCAGAGGAAACCCGCTGCTCTGCTCCTCCTCGGGACAAACCAGCTTCATGCTGCGGCTTCCTGGTTTCCCCCGACGGTGAACAGAAAGCGCGGTGCGTTCAGGACCTCCCTCCCTCACGAGGGTGTGGCTTTATGAACAAACACATGCGTATTTGACTTGGCTCGTTCCCTCCGGCTCCTGTTTGTCTCGAAGACGCCTCGAGGCCTCAGACTGAACCTCGAGGCCGCGGCTCCAAGTCCTCTTTGGAGACGACGCCCCCAAAACTCAACTGACACTCACAAACCATCCAGATGGACAACACCACGACAGAGGCCCACGACCTGCCCCTTTAATATTGAGTTACGGGGCCAAGATCTCCTGGCTTCTGTGTCAAACCCTCTAAAAACTACATTTCCCAGCATGCAACTCTATTGCAAACCCTCCCCCGTCAGGTACCTCCCCCCCCCCCCCGTTCCTCACCTGTCCGTAGATGTCAGTCGAAGGAGACGACCGGGACCTCTCGTGGAAGCAGGCGGGTTTGGTCCTGGCCTCCGGTCCTGGCTCCAGGATGTTGTCGGCGGACCGGTACCGCCCGGGCGCTCTGGCCTCCGGGGGGGGGTTCTGTGTGTTCCACCGGGCCTCGTACTCGGCGAAGGTGCCCAGTCGTTGCTGGTCCAGGACCAGCTGCTTGTGTGAGTGAGGACCTTCCCGGGCCTCCGCACCGCGGCGGGGGGGGGGGGCGTGGTCGAGGAACGCCGGCTTCCTGCTTTCCTTGCGGAGCTTCTGGTGGTCCAGCGAGGAGCTCTCGTTGCGATGGAGGTCCTCCCGCACCCCGACCTCGTGGATCTTGCCCGGTTCGGAGAAGGACCGGACCTTCTTGTCCGCGGAGAAGCGCTTGCGGCCCCCGATGCGGGTCACCTGACCCGGCTTGCTCGCCCCGGACTCCGAGACGGTGGGCAGAGGGCCGCCATCTTTCCGGGCCGAGGACGTGTAGCCGGGCGAGGCCTCGGCCGCCGGCTGCTCCGGCAGGACGGGCTCCAGGTCTTTCCTCCGGAAGGACGTGGCCTTCAGCACCCGGGCCTGGGCCTCCTTCAGGTTGTCCTTGTAGGAGCCGGTGAAGGAGCCGTCCGCAGGCGGCGCCGCCGCCGGGCTCGCGGCGGCCTTCCGGGCGTCCGGGTCGACCTCGCCCCGTCCCTCGGCGCCGGGGAGGGCGGCCGCGCTGGCGCTCTTCTGCAGCTTGGCTCTCCTCGTCTGGATCTCGTTCCTCAGCGTGGTGGCGAACCGGTCGCCGCGTCTCGCCATCTTGCCGTCGAGGGACTCCGCGGCGCTCGGGCCTCTCGGCGCCGCGTCTCGGCCCGCGGCGTCGTCCATGGCGAGGAAGTGGAGCATGGGCGTCGCCTGGGGGCCGTGGTGTCGGGCGTCTTGGTGGTGCTGCGGCGGCAGAGACCTGCGCGGCTCGGGCGGCCTGCCGGCAGCGTGACTCGTGGGCGGGGCCTCGGCGCCGTGTCCTCTCGGGCCCGCCCTCTCCTCGCAGCCGGACCCGTGTCCGCCGGGTTCTGCCCCAGAGGTAACTTGGTGCTTGCCGTAGCCGTTGCTGTCTTTCCCGAGGGAGGAGTGGAGCTGCTGTTGGGGCAGGTGGTACTTCGCGGCGCTGAGGGAGTTTCCGGCCGGGTCTGAGCCGGCGCCGTTCCTCTCCTCGGGTTTCCCCGACGCCGGCTGACCCGCTGTGACGCAGTAGTACCGGCTGCTGTCGGCGCCTTGATCGGCGGGCGCGGCGGCCAGGGAGGAGCTGAGGTTCCTCCTGTGGTTCTGACCCGAGTGCTGTGGGCCGGTGGGCGGCTCCTGCATGCTGCAGTAGGAGCCGCCGACGCTCCGCGACTGAGAGGACAAGCAGCTCTGGTCACCGAGCTGCCGGACCTCAGCACCGGGCTGCTGCTGGTTGGATTGATCAGAAGTGTAGGAGGCGTCCCTGGCGGCCTTGCCAGCTTCAGGCGCTTCGGGCTGAGCGGCGCCGAGCCCCCGCTCGTGCACCTTGGTCGCGGCGAAACTGTCGCTGCGTGCCGGCGGCGCGGGAGGCGGCGGCGACGGGGTCGCGGTCTTCTTCTTGGCCTCGGGGACGTGCCAGACGGGCCCCGGGCCGCTCCGGCTCGACGCGGAGTGGCGCGAGCCGGCCGAGTCGTCGGCCTGCGGACCGGCGCCGCCCGGGTCGACTCCCGGCATCTGGAAGTACGCCAGCCGGTCGTCCGGCTTCGCTCCCTCCGCCGCCGCGCCCGGGCCGTTCCGGGCGTGGTTGTGCTTCCCCGCCGCCGCCGCGTCCCACTGGCCCACCCTGCAGAGCATGTTCTCCGTGGAGGCGGCGTTGCTCCTGGAGACGGTGTAGTCGGGGGTGCCGGAGCCGGTGGAGAAGGAGCTGTAGGCCGAGTCTCGCTTGCCGCCCCCCAGGCGCTCCAGGCTGTCCACGCTGCCCAGGGAGCTGAACTGGGCCGACGCCCGGCGCAGGCCCGTCTGCTCCCAGCCGGAGGACAGGTCGCTGGAGGAGGAGCTGGAGGAGAGGAAACATTTACAAGGATCCTCAAAGTGAGACGAACAACTCGGCACCTCAGGACCAACATGTCGATGGAAGGAACCTCCTTCTGGAAGGATGTCGGTTGTTTTGGGGACTTTTTGAAAGCAGACAAAACAGATTCAAAGGACAAAGACAGAAGCTCTACAACCATTAAAGAACACGCAGCATGCGCTCAGCGGCTAGCGTAGCATAGCTAGCGTACGAGGCTAATGTTAGCATTTTAGGTAGAAACGTTTTAGAAGCCTGGCAACGGGACATCAACCACCACACTCAACCACTAAAGGATGCAACACTGTGATTGGCCGAGTCGGCCTTCAAGGGGCGGGACTTAGCGAAGGGCAAATTATATCGTGGTCAACTACAGTTTACAAAACTGAAGAGGGGGGGGGGGGGTTATTTATTGGACAATAATTCCGCAACAAGACCTTAAAACACAGATTAAACCTTTTGGTTGTAAATAACATTCAGAATGTTTATCATTCATAAAACAAGATGTTATCTTGGAGTCAGCAGAAGAGTTCAAGCAACCTAAATCTAGACGAGGAGGTTACCTGGCATCGTATCTGGCGTTCCAGACCTGCGTGGGCGGAGCCTGTGGTTTGGCAGTCTCCGATTGGCCCTCGTTGAACTTGGTGGCGTGCCAGGAGTGGGGCCTGCTTATGGGTTCATTCCTCCTGCAGGGGGGGGGGGGGGGCAGAACAATCACAGCCCGGATTAGAGACACGCCCCCTTCCTGTGCCTCCTGAGGTTCTGCTGTGGAAGACGTGTTGAGGAAGCTCACGGACATCAAAGGAACCCGTAAAGAGATTATTTCTGAGTTGCATGCCGAGAAAACACGAACAGAGAGCGTCAGCACGGACATGCCCCCCCCCCCCCCACACACGCACATGGATATGCCTCTACCCAGACACAAACACATGAGCGTGCACGCCCCGGACAGACAGGTGTGTGTGTTGCATGCTGCACGGATGGGATGGAGGTCTACGGACCACAGAGCCGCTAGGAGGGGTGAGGATGGAGACTAGAGGCCCGTGTTCTACTGATGGAGCCACACAACCGTACCTCATGGAACTTCGCAAAATCTTCATGAGAAAGCTTCGCCACATGCACGTCATTCTCAGAGGACATTTTCTGAGCTACTATATCCACCATTTTCATATTCCTGGGCAGCAGGGGGAGGAACACACACACACACACACACTTATAGACAAAGACCATCGGACAGGTAAACGTTGGCTTCTGGTTGTTAAACACATTACAGATCATTACAATTTCTGTTTGCTGGACCTTTTGCGTTATGTCGTTCCCAAAATCAGATCTGAGACATTTTACAGACGGACGACTGAGAGAAGTGTTTCTACTTTTCCTGAACTCGTCTTCCGTCAGACCCGAGGAAAGAAATATTTAATTCCTGTCTGTTTTCAGCCTCATTTGCATATATAAACATTTCAGAAACCCTGCAATACAAAATATACTTGTTTGACGCAAGGAGCCAACTAGAGACGTCTCTTCTGATTGAACGATCCCAGTGTTGATATTCACAGGACAGTCGTGTCCATCGTGGTGCCGCAGCGCCCTCTGCTGGTCACCGGTAGCGGCACAATACCGACGGGTCAGAGGGTAAGGAGGGGAGCTGGCCCACACTTCACCATATGGTCCCAGGGGGACACCGGCCCAGTGGGGGGGTACTGGGGGGCTTAAGGGAGCAGAGACTCTCTGACAGTCAGATCACATCAGCCTCACCAAGCTGTCGTCTGCCCCAGACAGCAGCCCCCCGTCACGGACCAGGAGGCCTCCAGTGGTCCTTTAGTACTGATACCTTTGAACCATTAAAAGGGAGGCTCACAGAAATATATATATATATTATAGTATTATATATATATATATATATATACATACACACATATATATATATAAAACTTTAACTATAATTATAGTATTATATAATTAATTATTATATATATATAAAAATATTATATTAGAATAGAAATATATATATATACAGGACTGTCTCAGAAAATTAGAATATTGTGATAAAGTTCTTTATTTTCTGTAATGCAATTAAAAAAACAAAAATGTCATGCATTCTGGATTCATTACAAATCAACTGAAATATTGCAAGCCTTTTATTCTTTTAATATTGCTGATTATGGCTTACAGCTTAAGAAAACTCAAATATCCTATCTCTAAATATTAGAATATCATGAAAAAGTATACTAGTAGGGTATTAAACAAATCACTTGAATCGTCTAATTAACTCGAAACACCTGGAAACACATTTTCAAATGTTTGATTTTGTTTTGCTGTTATAAATCTTTTTTTTTACTTGGTCTGAGGAAATATTCAAATTTTATGAGATAGGATTTTAGAGTTTTCTTAAGCTGTAAGCCATAATCAGCAATATTAAAAGAATAAAAGGCTTGCAATATTTCAGTTGATTTGTAATGAATCCAGAATGCATGACATTTGTTTTTTTAATTGCATTACAGAAAATAAAGAACTTTATCACAATATTCTAATTTTCTGAGACAGTCCTGTATATATAATACTATAATATATAAACAAACATTCAGGTTTAGTTTAGGTCAGCTGTGTCATATGTTTTAAAACACGTTATAGATTATTAATCATTTCTACTTATTAAAACATGGAGAACTTTCTAGTTTCCCTGAGGGATCGTTTGGTTCAAGGAGTTCAGACAAAACTTTGCTGGCCGATGTTCTCATTGGACTCTCCTCGCCCCTCAAAGCCCAGAGGTCAGAGGTCGTGACCCCTGGCCACCTCGCCGAAAGGCTGAAATGACGAGGCGCGGTCCAGAGAGGTTCCTCCACACGGAGCGTCTCTCTGCTCTCACTGAGAGACGTCTCAACAACATGACTCGTGGATTAGAGATAAATAAAGCGAAGTCCATTTAGAGGACAAAGGAAAGCCACCATGGTCCTCTCCGCCTCCTCGTTTCCTCACCTCCTCGCGGCCCCGTGTTTCTGGGGCACGAGGAGAGCTCGCCACACATGGCGCCCGCTATTGGTATGCAAATGAGGCTGGTTTTATTAGGCCTATCGTCAGGGCGACAGCTGGGCCGGCACAGATATGCTCTGAGGGGGAGGGGGGGCAATTCACTTCAAATTTATCCGGTACCAACCAGTCCACGTTCACCAAGAAACCACGAAAACCAGACCGGACAATTCATGAATAATATTTCAGGAAAGTTCAATTGAAGATATAATTAATTGATTATTCAGAAGAGAATTAATAATGTTCAGAAGTGAAGATCATCATTGTCACGGATTAGTTTTTTAACCTTTTTTCACTCCTCAGATGAATTTGCTTTCCTTGTAGTTCTTGTGTTTCTAATTGTGGCTTAACCTACATGACGTGTGACCTCATCAAGATGAGACGCAAACTAAACCACAACAACAAGTATTAGGGTCACCCCCCCCCCCCCCACCAGATCAGAAGCAGCAGGTTCGACTTCAGAAGTTAAACTTAAGGTAAAGTTCACTTTGACTCACCCAACATCTGGAGGAAGAAATTCAACATGGACAGAAAGGAGGAGGAGGAGGAGAAGAAGAAGCTCGTTATCCGAATGCAACGGGCCGAGCCGGGAGGTGTGGAGCCGGTGGTGAGCGAGAGAACCTCATCAGAACCTCATCAGAACCTCATCAGAACCGGAGAGGAAGAGACAGGCAGGAGGTCTGAGGGAGGAAAGCTCTCTCCTCTGGGCCGAAGGAGAGGGAACTGAGGGAGGTTTCCTCCAGGATTATGGGGGGGGGGGGGGGGTGCATTCCCGCACCGGGGGCATCGTCTCATTGGCTCCAAAGGGGCCGATATATGCTAATGGAGGGGGACGGCGAAACGCCGCTCTGTCGTCTTCCCCGGCGGTGCATTTCTACAGTTGCCGCGGCAACAGGTTGCTCTCTGGGAAGAAGGGGGGGGGGGGGGCCCTGAATGCATCAGGGTAACGAGCTCTGCAACCGGCCGAGAGGCGACAACCAGCAACACGACAACATGAGGGCGATGTCTTCAAACAGTTACATGAGCTTTCATGTTGCTTCTTGATAATAAATAATCATTTATTAATTACTCATTTTATAAGGACATAATCCACATTAAATCAGCACTTGTTAAATGCTGATTTAATGTGTGTTAAAGCTGCATTCTCTCCACTGACCACCAGGGGGCGACTCCTCTGGTTGTATAGAAGTCTATTCTGGATCCCGGCAGCAGGTGAGCCGAGCGGTGCTGACCCAGAGCCGTGAGCAAGGCAGTAAACCCCCCGCGGCCCAACGAGGTTCCCATGTGACGTTCTCCTCGGGACTCGAGCTGAGACACTTCCCTCAAAAAACAAAAAAGAGCAGAACCAAAGAAGCTTTCAAACTCGTGGGTGTTGCGGTCGCTGGATTCCCTTGGGGGTCCCCTGGGGGTCCCTTGGGGGTCTGACAAAGGCCCCCCTTCAGCGGAGCTCCAGCCCCTCGGGGTGAGCTAGGTGAGCCGTGAGTAGCACATTCCTGAGCTGCCTGGCATTCCAGCCGTCAAGTCTCCGGCGGTCTGACCCAGAAACACCTGGACACCTGTTGAGGGTCTGGACCGGTCAGGGTCCTTCAGGGGCAGTCAGGAACCTGTCGACCCCTTAAAGGGACAGTACGGGTGTTTGGAAGTGTGTTTGTGTGAGTTTTACTGCAGAGTGACAGACGCTCTAAACATCCGTACTGTCCCTTTAAATCGGGAGTTGGCCTTCTACCTGTTCCAACAGGTGTGAAACACACACAAACATCACACTTCACAGTGTGAGGGCAGGTGAACCACACACCGATCAACCAGCCGACACCAGAACGGGTCACAGCTCACGTGGTGTTGTGACGGTTGTATTCCGGGTGATGACGGCGGCGGTGACCACAGAGCGGTCCTCACGTTGCCCAATAGCTCATCACCGTTTCCACGACAACAATAAAGAAACATCCCAAACAAAACCCACGACAACGAAGTTCATCCAGATTCACACACACAGCTCACAGCAGGTTATAGATTATAATGTGTGTATATACACATCTGCATTTATATATATAATATGTAGGGCTGTCAGCGTTAACGCGTTAACCTATGCGATTAATTTGGCCGCGTTAACGCACTAACATATTTTAACGCAATTAACGCAACTGTGCCTTGAAGTTTTTACACTCAAACCGAGTGTCAAACCGCGGCAGTACGGTTTAACACTGTTTCCGTTTTTTAAAACAATTATTTCTCCTTGAAAATAAGGATCATAAATCAGTTTAAACTCGTGGATGAATCAGTCGGGTTTCCTCCTGCTCTCCTTCCTCCCGTCTCCCCCTCTGACACACAGAGGAACGGAGGGGCGACGTGTCGGGGGACGCGGCGTGGAAAGAACTCGTCACACGAAACCTTCACCGTGATTGGTCAATCCGTTTGTCTGTCAACATTTTGGGGGAAAAACAACCAATGAACACTCAGTAAATCACAAAGGACCTCCCACCTCACAGGTGAGGCTCATTAGCAGCCTGTCAGTCAGAGAGCAGAGAACACGGCACCTCATTGAATAGAGCTGAGATTGTTCTGGAATGTTTGATGTAGAACACGTGGGGGTGTGTCACATGCAAAAGACTTTAAAAGGTGAATTTACATTTTTTTGTAAAATGTATAAAATGAGCCCAGCCTCCAGAGGGTGAACGTGACATATGTGAATGTCAGTCAGTTCCCAAGGCCACTGGTTCTGCTGTTCAGTGGTAAAGATGACAGGACCAATGGGGTCTCAATATACTTCTTTTTTTTACTAATCTGGATGTTTCACTGAAGAAACAATTTATCATCCACAATATTAAATACCTCGCTGGCACTTTATAGGTAGGAGCCTCTTTGAAACACAGCTCTGTGTGAAGTTTGGTCTTTAAAAAGAAAAAGAAAACTTTTAATCGCGATTAATCGCGATTAATGAATTTCAAATTGTGCGATTAATTAGTTAATTTTTTGTAATCGATTGACAGCCCTAATAATATGTATTCACTACTTCAGTGTGTCTCCCCTCGGGAACGGGGCAAACCAAACAGAAAACCGAGGGGGTGCAAATGAGCTTAAAACGGGTAAATCTCTAAACTAGGATTTCCTCAGCTCCGACAACTTTGAGAAATCTGGTTTACGAGAATAATTCAGCGGCCGGCATTCCAGACATTGCACACAGGCTTATTCAGACCAACCAGAGGACAACAGGCCTGACGCCTGCAGCCCAAAGCCTGGGCTCGGAAACCCCCGCCTCACACTGTGGGGCTCTCTGCAGGTGATTGTGCCCCAACACTCTGCCAACTGGTCTCAGAGCAGCCACGGCCACGACCACGGCCACGGCCACCTCATGAAACACAAAGCGCTTCACACTTAAAGGGCCGGCGCGGACTAACGACGCAGGACCTGACCACAGAATCAAATATAATATCCATGTTTTAGTACAATCACCTAAATATGTAGGACGCGTTCAGGCTCTGCTCAGTAAACATGAGGACTGAAGGTTCATGATAACGTTCTCATGGTGCGTTCAGGCTCTGCTCAGTAAACATGAGGACTGAAGGTTCATAATAACGTTCTCATGGTGCGTTCAGGCTCTGCTCAGTAAACATGAGGACTGAAGGTTCATGATAACGTTCTCATGGTGCGTTCAGGCTCTGCTCAGTGAACATGAGTACTGAAGGTAGATGATAACATTCTCATGATGCGTTCAGGCTCTGCTCAGTGAACATGAGTACTGAAGGTTCATGATAATGTTCTCATGGTGCGTTCAGGCTCTGCTCAGTGAACATGAGGACTGAAGGTAATGACAGCGTTCTCATGGTGCGTTCAGGCTCTGCTCAGTGAACATGAGGACTGAAGTTAAATGATAACATTCTCATGATGCGTTCAGGCTCTGCTCAGTGAACATGAGGACTGAAGGTAATGATGTTCTCATGGTGCGTTCAGGCTCTGCTCAGTGAACATGAGTACTGAAGGTAGATGATAACATTCTCATGGTGCGTTCAGGCTCTGCTCAGTGAACATGAGTACTGAAGGTTTATGATAATGTTCTCATGGTGCGTTCAGGCTCTGCTCAGTGAACATGAGGACTGAAGGTAATGATGATGTTCTCATGGTGCCTTCAGGCTCCGCTCAGTGAACATGAGTACTGAAGGTAATGATAACGTTCTCATGGTGCGTTCAGGCTCTGCTCAGTGAACATGAGGACTGAAGGTAGATGATAACGTTCTCATGGTGCCTTCAGGCTCTGCTCAGTGAACATGACTACTGAAGGTAGATGATAACGTTCTCATTGTGCCTTCAGGCTCTGCTCAGTGAACATGAGGACTGAAGGTAGATGATGACGTTCTCATGGTGCGTTCAGGCTCTGCTCAGTGAACATGAGGACTGAAGGTAGATGATGACGTTCTCATGGTGCGTTCAGGCTCTGCTCAGTGAACATGAGTACTGAAGGTAGATGATAACGTTCTCATGGTGCCTTCAGGCTCTGCTCAGTGAACATGAGGACTGAAGGTAGATGATGACGTTCTCATGGTGCGTTCAGGCTCTGCTCAGTGAACATGAGGACTGAAGGTAGATGATGACGTTCTCATGGTGCGTTCAGGCTCTGCTCAGTGAACATGAGGACTGAAGGTAGATGATGACGTTCTCATGATGCATTCAGGTGTAATCTAGTAAAATGTAGCGTTATCTTTTATTTACCGGTTATAAACTCATATCTCCTCTTTCTAACTACTTTATTACCTTTAAACTAACCTCCACTGTAGAGGATTATTTATAAAAAGCGTCTTTATTACCTTTAAATAAACGCTGTGGAGAAGCAAGTCAAGTATTAAATGTAATAAAGAAACAAAGGTTGAACTTCCTGTTAGATATCGACTGGCATGAAGACATCTCCCACTTCCTGTCAGAGAGGAGCGGGAGGACGAGCTTCTGTGCCGGAGCCAGGAGAGGGAGACCGACAGCCTCCGACAGCCTCCCCCGTGGGCCTTAATGGTTCACTCCGTCAAGGGCGGGGCTCAGCGGGGGGGGGTCTGCTCTAACTGGTGGACGCCTCGCGAGGAACCAAATCTCATTTGTGGAGGCGTTGACCTGAAGAGTGACGAGATAACCACGCCCGCCCGTCCTCCACGCGACTCCCTCTCACGGAGGCTCCGCCCCCCGCCGTCTGCAGAGAGACCACACCTGGTGACGGGAGCAGGTTCCCACAGACCAAAGCAACAGGCTCGCACCGCATGCGCCTCGACAACACTCAACCAAGAGAGACTCAACGATGGCTGTGTGAAGACGACCCCGAACCGCGGGAGGGAGAGTCGCTGCGAGAACCAGGAGAACCAGGAGAACCAGGAGCCTCGTCGTTCCTCAAACATACCGAGAGAACAGAGCCCGGGTCCTCCAGGAGGCCGGCTGCTCTCCTGGAGATGAGTTCAAGTCCCGTCCTCGCCCCGTTTTCTAGAGACACACGTCTGAGGCCACAAAATCACGCCGAAAACCAAGAAAAGCTAGCAGAGCGATAGCATGGCGCGGTGTGTTTGTTGGCCAAAGTGTATATATATACATATGTATATATATACATATATATATATATATATATGTATATATATATGTATATATATACACATATATATACGTATATATATATACACACATATATATACGTATATATATACACATATATATATATATATGTATATATATACATGTATATATATATATACATATATATAAGTTTAACCGCTGTTTCAATAGGACACAGATGGTAAATTGTCATTATTAGCCTCTGAACAGCATTTTTCTAGCACAATAAATAGTCATGAATTGAATGGAAAACCTCCATAAATGACATTTAACTTTAATGCTGGTCTGCTTGGCTTTTAAATGGCACACATGTAGACATGTATGACTAGAATCTGAGATAATTCAGAGACAGAACACGGACCCTCTGGACGCCGCCGCTAAACACTTTAACGCTAACGTGACGTCACATCCAACTTAGCCCCGCCCACTTTCCAACCCGGAATGGACTTCCTTGTGCGGAGGATGTGCTCAGGGATCACCTCCTGATGTGAAACAATACGGCCGCACAGGGAGACAATGGGAGCAGTGTTACACACACACACACACACACACACACACAGTGATTCATGAGGGCCTTGCAGTCAATCATCGCCGCCAGCACAGGTGTGCTGGCGGCGTGAGTCAGCGTCCCCCTGGAGGCTGTTTGTTCTTCCCACGCCGGCCTCGCCTCAGGATGATGTCACCTGCGACCCGTCCGGTGTGCAGAGGGAGGGGTGACCTACCGTCTGACCTCCAGGCTGAGGGTCCGGTGGGAGCCCTTCACCAGGCAGATGGCCTCCTGCCTGAAGCCGCTCAGCGGGATCTCGTTGATGGTCACCAGCTCGTCTCCCGCCTGGAGGCCCACGGACGCCGCCTTGCTGCCCTCCTCCACCTGGAGCAGCACAGAGGAGACACTCAGAACACACGCTGCTTCAGGAAGAGACCGCTGCATTATCGCTCCTGACCACCAGGGGAGACTCCTCTGGTTGTATAGAAGTCTATGCGTCATGTGTTGAAGCTGCATTCTCTCTCCTGACCACCAGGGGGCTCCTCTGGTTGTATAGAAGTCTCTATAGTGACTCTACCTCTCGATGTATTCCCTCAGTAAACATTGTAAACATGAGTTCATGTCTCAGTCTCTAGTTTCCAGTCTTCTTCTATACAGCATGATGTCATCATTTATACTTTATGGTCTGTAGAGTCAGACCGTGAAGCAGGGGGCGCTTTGGGGGCGGGGCTACAGGTGACTGACAGGTCTCTAACAGATGTATCCAGCGTCTCTATGTAAACACTCCAGGATGCTGAACTCGAGGCTTTAGGACCGTCGTGTGGAAACCGGCGGACGTCAAACAGTCTTCCACTGGAGCGATGGCGTTACCACGGCGACTCTAATGCACATTGTGCTCAATATTGATATTGATCCGAGTGGCCGCTGGCGCGTAGAACATACAGTTTACAGAAAGGTGCCAGCGGGCTCATCACGGCCAAGAGGTTCCCGCCTCGCTGTGAAGGAGCTGACGCGACCTCATGTGACCTCACGCGACTTCACTCGACCTCATGTGACCGCATGCGACCTCACGTGACCTCACGCGACCTCACGCGACCTCACGTGACCTCACGTGACCTCACGTGACCTCACGTGACCGCATGTGACCTCACGCGACCTCATGTGACCTCACGTGACCTCACGTGACCTCACTCGACCTCATGTGACCTCACGCGACCTCACGTGACCTCACTCGACCTCATGTGACCTCACGCGACCTCACGCGACCTCGGCTGCTCCTCTTCATTGTTCTGGAGGGCTCGAGCCGGCTGTGGGGCGGGAGGTCGTACAGAAGAAGCAGTTCCCAGAGTGACCAGCAGGAGGGTTTCTGAAGAGCTCTTCACGCGTTTGAGACACCTGCAACAACACGGCGCCGCTCGCCGGCCCGCTTCCTGTCCGGCTGGGAGCTATCACACCAACAGAACCGCCCCGCGAGCTTCAGATAGCAGACGCTCACAGTAACAACGGGGGGGGGGGTGACTCAACCACAGAGGTATGTGTACATCTACAGACCGTCACGTCTCATTGGACCGCTCAGACAACCAGCGCCAACGCGCTCCACTCAACACCCGGTTTGGGTTGACGAGGACTGGCTGGGTTCCTGAGCCGGTCCCGATATGGTGGTGCCGGTTCTGGAGAGAAACCCGAACCACCGAGCTCGCAGTCAGAGTTCCCGTGACACGGAAACACCTGCGAAGTTGAACAGAGGAACCAGAAGAACATGGACGACAGCACGGCGGTTTCCTCTGGTACCAAACCCACGAGGCCGTCGGCACCGGGGGGGAAACGCAGGAAACAAGAGAGAGAACAAGCAGCGTGAAGGGAAGGGGCATCAAGAAGAGGGGGGGGCATGCTCTTCCTCCTCCGGCGTATCGCTCCCTCTCAGCCATCCTGGACAGACAGCCTGGTGTGTGGGGGGGGATGTGTGTTCTGCTGACAGACGTCCTGACCCAGACCTCCTGCCCGGTCGCGGGCTGCTGCCACGTAAACAAGCGCACCCGCCAAGTTAGGTCTCATCTCAAATGTTGAAGCTCCTCCTCCTTGACGCTGGTGAGTGTTTGTTGTGGTTCTTTAACCAGACAACAGCAGCACGCCATCCCATAATGAGGCCATTAAGTGACGCTCCCGCACTAATGGACTGCATATCAGAAGATGAAGTCGTCGTCGTGGTGCCGCCCCATTGGCTCCTGGACTGATGTTTTGAAGCCTCGGGGTCGTCACCATCTTGGATTACGGCGTCCAGTTAACAGGAAGTGACCACGTTTTGACTGAGGAGTGACAATCACCTGTAGCCCCGCCCCTAAAGCGCCCCCTGCTTCATGGTCTGACTCAAATTACCATAAAGTATAAATGATGACATCATGCTGTATAGAAGAAGACTTGAAACTAGAGACTGAGACATAAACTCATGTTTACAATGTTTACTGAGGGAATACATCAAGAGAAGTAGAGTCACTATATAGACTTCTATACAACCAGAGGAGTCCCCTGGTGGTCAGGAGAGAGAATGCAGCTTTAACACATGAAGCATGGACTTCTATACAACCAGAGGAGTCGCCCCCTGGTGGTCAGGAGAGAGAATGCAGCTTTAACACATGAAGCATGGACTTCTATACAACCAGAGGAGTCGCCCCCTGGTGGTCAGGAGAGAGAATGCAGATTTAACACATGAAGCGTGGACTTCTATACAACCAGAGGAGTCGCCCCCTGGTGGTCAGGAGAGAGAATGCAGCTGTAACACATGAAGCATAGCCTTCTATACAACCAGAGGAGTCGCCCCCTGGTGGTCAAACCTGACTCGTTCTCACGCCATGTGACCGTGTTCTCCATGAATCCACTTTGCCCCAGAGGTTGAGCAATCCCAAAAGCACGAATCAGATCCAGCCCACGAGGTCTCCACACAAAGGATCCAGTAATTGGTGAAACCTGTTGGTCTGTCGGTGGTTTGCAGCGTGTAGCAACACGGGCGTCGCCACTCATGAAATATGAGAGCAAATGTTCTTGTTCCTCCGTATGAGATGTTCCCCTGAACCCGGGTAACGCATGAGGTACAGCCAGCTGCGTTCTGGTGAAACAGGATTATTTAACTTTATTGAGGCCTTTGAGACCTTCAGCACAACCTGAGCTATGAGAGGAATGGAAAGAATTTTAATTAGATCCAGGATAGATTTTCTGACCAATACTCTAAAACCTCTCAATACGCTGAGGGCCTTTATTCCTTACAGACAAAACGGCTTTGATTTCAGCTTCTATCATCATTCTATAGACGTGTCCTCATGTCCCTCAGCTTCTATCATCATTCTATAGACGTGTCCTCATGTCCCTCAGCTTCTATCATCATTCTATAGACGTGTCCTCATGTCCTTCAGCTTCTATCATCATTCTATAGATGTGTCCTCATGTCCTTCAGCTTCTATTATCATTCTATAGACATGTCCTCATGTCCCTCAGCTTCTATCATCATTCTATAGACGTGTCCTCATGTCCTTCAGCTTCTATCATCATGCTATAGACGTGTCCTCATGTCCTTCAGCTTCTATCATTCTATAAACGTGTCCTCATGTCCTTCAGCTTCTATCATCATTCTATAGACGTGTCCTCATGTCCTTCAGCTTCTATCATCATTCTATAAACGTGTCCTCATGTCCTTCAGCTTCTATCATCATTCTATAGACGTGTCCTCATGTCCTTCAGCTTCTATTATCATTCTATAGACGTGTCCTCATGTCATTCAGCTTCTATCATCATTCTATAGACGTGTCCTCATGTCATTCAGCTTCTATCATCATTCTATAGACGTGTCCTCATGTCATTCAGCTTCTATCATCATGCTATAGACGTGTCCTCATGTCCTTCAGCTTCTATTATCATTCTATAGACGTGTCCTCATGTCATTCAGCTTCTATCATCATTCTATAGACATGTCCTCGTGTCCTCATGTCCTCTCTATCTGAGTTCCGAGTCTCGGGGAGTTCTCCTCTCTGGAACTCGTTGAAAGACATTTGACACAGAGAAGCTAAATGTCTCGAGCTCGTCCGATGTTCCACTCTTCTGTCTCCTGACTGGACGAATGACACGAGGACATGACCCCGCCCCCCAGAGGACATGACCCCGCCCCCCAGAGGACATAACCCCTCCCCCCAGAGGACATGACCCTGCCCCCCAGAGGACATAACCCCGCCGCCCAGAGGACATGACCCTGCCCCCCAGAGGACATGACCCTGCCCCCCAGAGGCCATGACTCCGCCCCCAGAGGACATCACCCCGTCCCCCGGAGGACCTGGTCCAGGAGGGTTCCACGTAGACCTGGTACAGGAGGGTTCCACGTAGACCTAGTACAGGAGGGTTCCACGTAGACCTGGTACAGGAGGGTTCCACGTAGCCCTAGTACAGGAGGGTTCCACGTAGACCTGGTACAGGAGGGTTCCACGTAGACCTGGTACAGGAGGGTTCCACGTAGCCCTAATACAGGAGGGTTCCACGTAGACCTGGTCCAGGAGGATTCCACGTAGACCTGGTCCAGGAGGGTTCCACGTAGACCTGGTCCAGGAGGGTTCCACGTAGACCTGGTCCAGGAGGGTTCCACGTAGACCTGGTCCAGGAGGGTTCCACGTAGACCTGGTCCAGGAGGGTTCCACGTAGACCTGGTCCAGGAGGGTTCCACGTAGCCCTAATACAGGAGGGTTCCACGTAGACCTGGTCCAGGAGGGTTCCACATAGACCTGGTCCAGGAGGGTTCCACGTAGACCTGGTCCAGGAGGGTTCCACGTAGACCTGGTCCAGGAGGGTTCCACGTAGACCTGGTCCAGGAGGGTTCCACATAGACCTGGTCCAGGAGGGTTCCACGTAGACCTGGTCCAGGAGGGTTCCTCCAGCAGGAGGTACCTCTGGAGGGCCGCCCCTCCCAGAGGCTCCTGGAGGACAGGGTTTAGGCTTCAGGCTGTCACATATGATTCACCACATCCACAGAATCAAACGCAGCTCCTGCATTCCTCCCGGCTCCTGGTACCGAGAGCCACCCTCCAGAACCCAGGTCCGAAAACACGAGAACGATCCAATAAACACGGCAAACTAGACTCCTCAATCAAAGCCCCGTGTCGAGATCATGTGATCATATGAAACCAAAGACGCCTCAGAGCCCGAGGGACCGGGTCTCACCGCGGGGCGTCCGGGTCTCATCGGCTCATCGGCGACACATTAACCAAATCCTGTCAATGTCAAATCCAGAGACCCGGAGTCCAACCGGGCCTCGGCTCACTCCCCGACGTCACCCAGCAGATTACGGTTTAAAGATTTAAAATGGTCAGAATTCTTCTCGTTTGAATTATATTCTGGTGGAGAGCTTCGGGTTTCGGCCATCTTTGGACTTTGGAACGCTTTTTGGGTCGATGCAGAAAACGATGAACTAACAACTAAATAAATAAGAAGTAGCGACACGCCCCCGACCAACGGGCCGGTATCTGAAGCCAAATGGAGCAGCAAGGTCGTCGGTGGTTAATCATTACACGGCCAACAGAGAAGTGAGGAGACTGAGGGACGTCACCGCCCATTGGCTGAGCCCAGTTCAGGCTCTTTATGAGAGAGAAGTCATGTCCATTACAAGCTATAGGGCAGGTTCTGTTCAGGCGGCAACTTCTGGTACCGACCACCAGGGGGCGACTCCTCTGGTTGTATAGAAGGCTATGCTTCATGTGTTAAAGCTGCATTCTCTCTCCTGACCACCAGGGGGCGACTCCTCTGGTTGTATAGAAGTCTATGCTTCATGTGTTAAAGCTGCATTCTCTTTCCTGACCACCAGGGGGCGACTCCTCTGGTTGTATAGAAGTCTATGCTTCATGTGTTAAAGCTGCATTCTCTCTCCTGACCATCAGGGGGCGACTCTGGTTGTATAGAAGTCTATGATTCATGTATTAGAGCTGCATTATCTCTCCTGACCACCAGGGGGCGACTCCTCTGGTTGTATAGAAGTCTATGCTTCATGTGTTAAAGCTGCATTCTCTCTCCTGACCACCAGGGGGCGACTCCTCTGGTTGTATAGAAGTCTATGCTTCATGTGTTAAAGCTGCATTCTCTCTCCTGACCACCAGGGGGCGACTCCTCTGGTTGTATAGAAGGCTATGCTTCACGTGTTAAAGCTGCATTCTCTCTCCTGACCACCAGGGGGCGACTCCTCTGGTTGTATAGAAGGCTATGCTTCACGTGTTAAAGCTGCATTCTCTTTCCTGACCACCAGGGGGCAACTCCTCTGGTTGTATAGAAGTCTATAAACTTCATTATATTATATTGAGTGGTTTCGTTCACTGGCCTTGGTGATGAGCAGAGGCTCTCGGTGCTCCAGTCCCCCCCGGAGGGTGAAGCCCCAGGGGGCCCCCCCCGACAGGAAGGCCTCCACCAGCTTCCAGCTCTCCCCGTCTCGGCTCCTGGGATCCGGACCTCCCGACGTCGCGTGCGAGAGACGTTCTGCGTCCGTGTAGCGCGGCTCGTGCTGGTACCCCGCAGCATCCATGGCGCCGCTGGAGGAGTCAGGAAACCAGAGCCGGCATGAAGACATGTCAACAACACAACAACAACAACACCGGTGACCGGACACAAGCAGCTCCCTCCTGGGCAGAACGTCCTGTTAGTTATGATGAGGATGTTCTGCTCCAGCGCTGACAACACACTTTAGTGGGATGTGTTGTAACGCTGTTGTGCACTATCACAATACCACTGGAGATACTTCTATTTACTTTATTTATGTCTATAATCTAAATAGCAATGTCGGATTGCATCGTAACATTGAAATAAACTTCTCAGGAAAAAGTTAGAGGAAGGATTTATTTGCTTTGGATTAAAGAACAAATTAAATGTACACGTTTTAACTATAGTTTACAGCGTTTATAAAATGCCATTTAAACACAATTTGAAATTTGAAGAACTCTGCATTATTTCAGCGGGTTTGGCTGCTCTCTTAATCTCCAATGACATATAGTTCAGATGTTTCCAATATGTTTTCCGACATGTCTACAATAAGTCATGACATGTGTTATTCATTTGAATCATCTCCCCTGGTTGATCTCCAGTGACAGCCACAGGGCCAACAGCGCGTGTCCTGGAGCTGCCATGTTTGACTGTTTTACAGACCGGCAGAATTGAGAGAGATCGTGTAGAATCCTAAATTATGTAGACAACAGACACGTCGCCATTTAAGACTGGTTGGAACATGTTGACCATTATTTATTATATATATATATATATAAATAATATTTAATATACATAAATATTTAAATATAAATAATATTTAATATACACATATATAAATATAATTAATATTTAATATACATATTTATATATGTATAACATTTAATACACATATAAATAAAAATATTTCATACACATATATATATAAATATAAATACTATTTAATATACATATGTATATATATAACAATTGATACACATGTATATATAAATAAAAATACTATTTAATACACATGTTTATATATATAAATACTATTTAATATTCATATTATATATATATGTGAATGATATACATATATATATATAAATAATATTTAATATACATTTAGGATCCAGCCATTTCATATATACACACACATGGAGGATCCACACAACACACATAGACATAAACATACACACGCGCGCGCACACGCACATGCACACACACACTAATATATAAACGAACGTGTGGATCCTAAATGTAGTCAGTTCCTTGTCGTAAGTAACTTTGAAGAGGCTTGTAGGTGAGTAGACACCTGTTGTCCGAACCCGGACCCGACGTGAAGCTCTCCGGAGAGAACTCCAGCAACAATGGAAACCATCTTCTCCGGCTGCAGCCGAACAAACAGGCTCACCCGAAACGGGTCGTGTTCTCTGTGGAAGCGACTCTCCGAGCGACACGGACACCTCGCGGTGAACTCTAACAACTTAAACAAGTAGTTTCACTCTGATAACCTCACGTAACATCGTGTTTTTATGAGGTAGGTCTTACCTGTGGATTCAACTTGTTGGATAGACCGGTGACCACGACAGCTCGTCCCCGCTTTACGTTACACGGACTTCCATCTCCTGTAACCGGTTTAATGTCAAAGGAAAGGCTTGTTTTATCACAGCGTGGCGGGCTGGTTCCTCCAGGGCCGACCAGCAGAGACTTTCCTCCGGTTTAGACGCTCCGGTTCAGTCGGTAACATCCGACTTCACGAACACGAACCGACTCACTCGGGAGAGTTCGCGTCCGCGGACAACAGGGAGAGCCGGCGGGGAGAGAAGCGGCTCAAGCGCGCCCCCTGCCGTCCGCAGCGGGTCATTACAACTCCCCCGGAAAGAACCGTCAAATGAACAAATACGAACATATTTTATATATATTTAAAGTCTAACCGTTACTGTTGGGAGTTGAATGACGAAATACGATGAGTAACGGTAGAAAACAACTATTTAACTTACGTTAGTGATTCGCGTCGTCCGTTTCCATAACAACTCGTCGTGTGTTTGTGTACGGGTAGCCGTGAGGGACAAATTTAAACACATAGCGCGGAAAGTTTATTTTACCGTCACTAGAATCTCTGCTGTTCATTTCAAACTGGCATAAAAAACGAGTTATTGCTATTTTTGAGAAACTTGTTTTTTTCAAAGTATTTAAAGTAAGTTTAAGAGCGAAGGCTTAGGGCACAGAACACACGCGCGGAGAAATGACGTCATCAAGCTGACTGCCAATTCAAAAATCCAGTTTCAGATTTGTGTAAACTTTATTCTATTTGTGTAAATGCAGAAAAAAGAAGAGAAATGTTGCTGTTTTCTCCCCACACCTAGAGCACACTGGACCAGGTCTAGACGAGTCCGAGTGGACCAGGTCTAGATGAGTCCTAGGGGACCAGGTCTAGATGAGTCCTAGAGGACCAGGTCTAGATGAGTCCTAGAGGACCAGGTCTAGACGAGTCCTTGTGGACCAGGTCTAGACGAGTCCGAGTGGACCAGGTCTAGATGAGTCCTAGAGGACCAGGTCTAGATGAGTCCTAGAGGACCAGGTCTAGATGAGTCCTAGAGGACCAGGTCTAGATGAGTCCGAGTGGACCAGGTCTAGACGAGTCCGAGTGGACCAGGTCTAGACGAGTCCGAGTGGACCAGGTCTAGATGAGTCCGAGTGGACCAGGTCTAGACGAGTCCTAGAGGACCAGGTCTAGACGAGTCCTTGTGGACCAGGTCTAGATGAGTCCTGGTGGACCAGGTCTAGATGAGTCCTAGGGGACCAGGTCTAGATGAGTCCTAGGGGACCAGGTCTAGACGAGTCCTTGTGGACCAGGTCTAGACGAGTCCTAGAGGACCAGGTCTAGACGAGTCCTTGTGGACCAGGTCTAGACGAGTCCTAGAGGACCAGGTCTAGACGAGTCCTTGTGGACCAGGTCTAGACGAGTCCGAGTGGACCAGGTCTAGACGAGTCCTAGAGGACCAGGTCTAGACGAGTCCTTGTGGACCAGGTCTAGACGAGTCCTAGAGGACCAGGTCTAGACGAGTCCTTGTGGACCAGGTCTAGATGAGTCCTTGTGGACCAGGTCTAGATGAGTCCTAAGGGACCAGGTCTAGACGAGTCCTAGGGGACCAGGTCTAGATGAGTCCTAGGGGACCAGGTCTAGACGAGTCCTAGGGGACCAGGTCTAGATGAGTCCTAGGGGACCAGGTCTAGATGAGTCCTGGTGGACCAGGTCTAGACGAGTCCTAGAGGACCAGGTCTAGACGAGTCCTTGTGGACCAGGTCTAGATGAGTCCTGGTGGACCAGGTCTAGATGAGTCCTAGGGGACCAGGTCTAGACGAGTCCTTGTGGACCAGGTCTAGATGAGTCCTAGGGGACCAGGTCTAGTTGAGTCCTAGGGGACCAGGTCTAGATGAGTCCTAGGGGACCAGGTCTAGATGAGTCCTAGGGGACCAGGTCTAGACGAGTCCTAGGGGACCAGGTCTAGACGAGTCCTAGGGGACCAGGTCTAGATGAATTCTAGGGGACCAGGTCTAGTTGAGTCCTAGGGGACCAGGTCTAGATGAGTCCTGGTGGACCAGGTCTAGACGAGTCCTAGGGGACTAGGTCTAGACGAGTCCTAGGGGACCAGGTCTAGACGAGTCCTAGGGGACCAGGTCTAGATGAGTCCTAGGGGACCAGGTCTAGATGAGTCCTGGTGGACCAGGTCTAGACGAGTCCTAGGGGACCAGGTCTAGATGAGTCCTAGGGGACCAGGTCTAGACGAGTCCTAGGGGACAAGGTCTAGATGAGTCCTGGTGGACCAGGTCTAGATGAGTCCTGGTGGACCAGGTCTAGATGAGTCCTAGTGCACCAGGTCTAGATGAGTCCTGGTGGACCAGGTCTAGATGAGTCCTAGTGCACCAGGTCTAGATGAGTCCTAGGGGACCAGGTCTAGACGAGTCCTAGGGGACCAGGTCTAGATGAGTCCTAGGGGACCAGGTCTAGACGAGTCCTAGGGGACTAGGTCTAGACGAGTCCTAGGGGACCAGGTCTAGATGAGTCCTGGTGGACCAGGTCTAGACGAGTCCTAGGGGACCAGGTCTAGACGAGTCCTAGTGGACCAGGTCTAGACGAGTCCTAGGGGACCAGGTCTAGACGAGTCCTAGGGGACCAGGTCTAGATGAGTCCTGGTGGACCAGGTCTAGACGAGTCCTAGAGGACCAGATCTAGATGAGTCCTAGGGGACCAGGTCTAGACGAGTCCTAGGGGACCAGGTCTAGACGAGTCCTAGGGGACCAGGTCTAGACGAGTCCTGGTGGACCAGGTCTAGACGAGTCCTAGGGGACCAGGTCTAGACGAGTCCTAGGGGACCAGGTCTAGATGAGTCCTGGTGGACTTGGCTGCAGCTCTATTTTGACATTTTTCTTCCCTCAGATCATTTTGGGGTGAATTCCAGAAGAAACAATAAAAGTTTGTTCAGGAGAAAAAAAGCAAAAATGTCTGGACAGTATTTGTATTTAATCTATTTATTAGATATTTATTTGTTACTTTATTAGGTTCATACAATATGTCATTATCATTATTTTAATTATTTAAACTGTTTATTAAGTATTTATTTATATTCATTAATGTGTTTTAGTTTTTCTCTTGAATCATCACATTTATTTTATTAAACTGTTTTGAACTGGAGGACACATTCCCAACATGCTTCATTCCTTTGGTTATTATGATGAAGGGAACGAGTGAAGGAATGAAGGAGTGAAGGAATGAAGGAGTGAACGAGTAATGAAGTGAAGGAGTGAAGGAATGAAGGAATGAAGGAGTGAAGGAGTGAAGGCATAAAGGAGTGAAGGAATGAAGGAGTGAAGGAGTGAAGGAATGAATGAGTGAAGGCGTGAAGGAGTGAAGGAGTGAAGGAGTGAAGGAATGAAGGAGTGAAGGAGTAAAGGAGTGAAGGAATGAAGGAGTAAAGGAATGAAGGAGTGAAGGAGTGAAGGAATGAAGGAGTGAAGGAATGAAGGAGTGAACGAGTAATGAAGTGAAGGAATGAAGGAGTGAAGGAGTGAAGGAATGAAGGAGTGAAGGAGTGAAGGAATGAAGGAGTGAAGGCGTGAAGGAGTAAAGGAGTGAAGGAATGAAAGAGTGAAGGAGTGAAGGAGTGAATGAATGAATGAGTGAAGGCATGAAGGAGTGAAGGAATGAAGGAGTGAAGGAGTGAAGGAATGAATGAGTGAAGGCGTGAAGGAGTGAAGGAATGAAGGAGTGAAGGAATGAATGAGTGAAGGCGTGAAGGAGTGAAGGAGTGAAGGAGTAAAGGAGTGAAGGAATGAAGGAGTGAAGGAGTGAAGGAATGAAGGAGTAAAGGAATGAAGGAGTGAAGGAGTGAACGAGTAATGAAATGAAGGAGTGAAGGAATGAAGGAGTGAACGAGTAATGAAGTGAAGGAATGAAGGAGTGAAGGAGTGAAGGAATGAAGGAGTGAAGGAGTGAAGGAGTGAAGGCGTGAAGGAGTAAAGGAGTGAAGGAATGAAAGAGTGAAGGAGTGAAGGAGTGAAGGAATGAATGAGTGAAGGCGTGAAGGAGTGAAGGAGTAAAGGAGTGAAGGAATGAAGGAGTGAAGGAGTGAAGGAATGAAGGAGTGAAGGAGTAAAGGAGTGAAGGAATGAAGGAGTGAAGGAATGAAGGAATGAAGGAATGAAGGAGTAAAGGAATGAAGGAGTGAAGGAGTGAAGGAATGAAGGAGTGATGAAGGGAAGGAGTCACGTAACTCTCCTAAACAAACCGAATGTTCAACGTTGACCTCTGGAGGAAACAGCTGACCCTCAATGTTGTTGTTGTGTTGTTTTTATTTACTGCTGTGACTGAGTCTCAACAGATTCATCTGCAGAGCATCCAGTGAACCAATCACAGCGGCCCGAGCATCCAGCATGCAGCAGCAGCGACGGCAGCCAATCAGCACGCAGGCACGTGACGGCACTCATGATGGAGCTGCAACACACACACACACACACACAGAGTCACCACAAACACACACACACACACACACACACACTGAGTCACCACAAACACACACACACACACACACACACTGAGTCACCACAAACATACACACACACACACACTGAGTCACCACAAACACACACACTGAGTCACCACAAACACACACACTGAGTCACCACAAACACACACACACACACACTGAGTCACCACAGACACACACACTGAGTCACCACAAACACACACACACACACACACACACTGAGTCACCACAAACACACACACTGAGTCACCACAAACACACACACACACACACACACACACTGAGTCACCACAAACACACACACACACACACTGAGTCACCACAAACACACACACTGAGTCACCACAAACACACACACTGAGTCACCACAAACACACACACTGAGTCACCACAAACACACACACACACACTGAGTCACCACAGACACACACACTGAGTCACCACAAACACACACACACACACACACACTGAGTCACCACAAACACACACACTGAGTCACCACAAACACACACACACACACAAACACACACTGAGTCACCACAGACACACACACACACACTGAGTCACCACACACACACACACACACACTGAGTCACCACAAACACACACACTGAGTCACCACAAACACACACACACACACACTGAGTCACCACAGACACACACACTGAGTCACCACAAACACACACACTGAGTCACCACAAACACACACACACACACTGAGTCACCACAAACACACACACTGAGTCACCACAAACACACACACACACACACACACACTGAGTCACCACAAACACACACACTGAGTCACCACAAACACACACACACACACACACTGAGTCACCACAAACACACACACACACACTGAGTCACCACAGACACACACACACACTGAGTCACCACAGACACACACACACACTGAGTCACCACAAACACACACACTGAGTCACCACAAACACACACACACACACTGAGTCACCACAAACACACACACTGAGTCACCACAAACACACACACACACACTGAGTCACCACAAACACACACACTGAGTCACCACAAACACACACACACTGAGTCACCACAGACACACACACTGAGTCACCACAGACACACACACTGAGTCACCACACACACACACACACACACACACACACACTGAGTCACCACACACACACACACACACACACACACACACTGAGTCACCACACACACACACACACACACTGAGTCACCACACACACACACACACACACTGAGTCACCACACACACACACACACACACACACTGAGTCACCACACACACACACACACACTGAGTCACCACACACACACACACACTGAGTCACCACAGACACACACACACACACACACACTGAGTCACCACAGACACACACACTGAGTCACCACAGACACACACACACACTGAGTCACCACAGACACACACACACACTGAGTCACCACACACACACACACACTGAGTCACCACACACACACACACACACACACTGAGTCACCACAAACACACACACACACACACACTGAGTCACCACAAACACACACACACACACACACACACACACACACTGAGTCACCACACACACACACACACACACACTGAGTCACCACACACACACACACACACACACACACTGAGTCACCACACACACACACACACACACACACACACTGAGTCACCACACACACACACACACTGAGTCACCACACACACACACACACACACTGAGTCACCACACACACACACACACACACTGAGTCACCACACACACACACACACACTGAGTCACCACACACACACACACACTGAGTCACCACACACACACACACACACACACACTGAGTCACCACACACACACACACACACACACACTGAGTCACACACACACACACACACTGAGTCACCACACACACACACACACACACTGAGTCACCACACACACACAGCTGCAGAGAGCGTCTGAAGCAGCTTCCTGTGCGTTCGCCTCTCAGCCTGTTTGTGACTCAACAACCTGTGAGACAGAGTTCAGGGTAAAGAAACACGCCTCACTTTGATCCCTTCAAGGAAACGTGTTCTTCTTCTTCTCTGTGAATAAAGCTGCAGATGGACCCCAGCCTCATGTCCGCACCACGTGGTGGTTAGCTTAGCTTAGCATAGATGAACTGATGGATACCAGCCTCATGTCAACATGGAGCCGGAGGTTAGCTTAGCTTAGCATAAAGACTGTAAACAGCGACTCCACGACTCTACTGGCGGTTCTACTTTCCTTCTTATCTAAAGTCAAATAAACAAACA
>NC_079392.1:27256003-27271003 GCF_029220125.1 Pseudoliparis swirei | reverse complement strand
CGCCGACCGCCGGCCCACAGGCCCCGCCCACCTCGCTGCTGCCGGCGGCCCCGCCCCCTCTGGGTCAACCGGTGCAGTGCATGCCAGGTGAGGACCGGTCACGTGACCTGGGTTTACCTGAGGGCCACACAGGGACCCCCAGAGGCCCTCAGTCCACGGTGGACTGGTCTCTGCTGGATCAGGTTAGCTGGACTGAGGAACCGCCCAGAGGGCGGAGCCATGAGAGAATCTCCTCCTGGTCCAGGACTAGGAGGATCCCATTAGGACCAGAAGAGGCGGCGGCCTTCCCTCCAGACGGCGTCACGGACCTCCTCCTCCTGCTCCTCCTCCTCCTCTCCTCCCGGTCTCGGGCGTCTTCTCGTCTCCTCCCGGTCTCGGGCGTCTCCTCCTGGTCTCAGGCGTCTCCTCATCTCCTCCTGGTCTCAGGCGTCTCCTCGTCTCCTCCCGGTCTCAGGCGTCTCCTCGTCTCCTCCCGGTCTCAGGCGTCTCCTCGTCTCCTCCCGGTCTCAGGCGTCTCCTCGTCTCCTCCCGGTCTCGGGCGTCTCCTCGTCTCCTCCCGGTCTCGGGCGTCTCCTCGTCTCCTCCCGGTCTCAGGCGTCTCCTCGTCTCCTCCCGGTCTCGGGCGTCTCGTCTCCTCCCGGTCTCGGGCGTCTCGTCTCCTCCCGGTCTCAGGCGTCTCCTCGTCTCCTCCCGGTCTCAGGCGTCTCCTCCTGGTCTCAGGCGTCTCCTCGTCTCCTCCCAGTCTCGAGCGTCTCCTCGTCTCCTCCCGGTCTCAGGCGTCTCCTCCTGGTCTCAGGCGTCTCCTCGTCTCCTCCCGGTCTCGAGCGTCTCCTCGTCTCCTCCCGGTCTCGGGCGTCTCCTCGTCTCCTCCCGGTCTCAGGCGTCTCCTCGTCTCCTCCCGGTCTCAGGCGTCTCCTCCTGGTCTCAGGCGTCTCCTCGTCTCCTCCCGGTCTCAGGCGTCTCCTCCTGGTCTCGGGCGTCAGGCGGTTCTGCCGGCGGCTCGGCACGGGAACACGAAGCCACGCTCACACTCGGAGGCTCGAGACCCGACCGTTCAGAACTTTTGCATAAAGAGTTTAATCTGAATGTGAGAACACGACCGCCGAGAGGTCATCACGAACGTTCTGGTTCTGAGTTGCTGCGGAACACAAAGTGTCCTCCAGACCTCAGAGGGAAGCCGCTGACCTCCGGGTGACCTCCGGGTGACCTCCGGGTGACCTCCAGGTGACCTCCGGGTGACCTCCGGGTGACCTCCAGGTGACCTCCGGGTGACCTCCGGGTCGATGAGGTCCTTTAAGTCCACAAACAACCGCCAGCTCGACGTAAATATTGAAGTGGTTTTCACATCCTCCACAGAATGTCCGTACCACAGAGCTCTGGGCTTTGAGTCCGGGTCCATGGATTCAGACCAGATCAGCTGCTCCAGTCAGGACCAGTACGTGGGCTGGTACTCCTCCTGGACCCCCTCCAGGGCCCGCCTCAACAACGAGGGCTTCGGGTACGTGGCGACGTCACCGCTCGGCTCCTCGTGGTGGTCTCGACCGGCTCCTGGTGGTGGTCTCGACCGGCTCCTCGTGGTGGTCTCGACCAGCTCCTCGTGGTGGTCTCGACCGGCTCCTCGTAGTGGTCTCGACCGGCTCCTCGTAGTGGTCTCGACCGGCTCCTGGTGGTGGTCTCGACCGGCTCCTGGTGGTGGTCTCGACCGGCTCCTCGTGGTGGTCTCGACCGGCTCCTCGTAGTGGTCTCGACCGGCTCCTCATGGTGGTCTCGACCGGCTCCTCGTAGTGGTCTCGACCGGCTCCTGGTGGTGGTCTCGACCGGCTCCTCGTGGTGGTCTCGACCGGCTCCTCGTGGTGGTCTCGACCGGCTCCTGGTGGTGGTCTCGACCGGCTCCTGGTGGTGGTCTCGACCGGCTCCTGGTGGTGGTCTCGACCGGCTCCTCGTGGTGGTCTCGACTGGCTCCTCGTAGTGGTCTCGACCGGCTCCTCGTGGTGGTCTCGACCGGCTCCTCGTGGTGGTCTCGACCGGCTCCTCGTGGTGGTCTTGACCGGCTCCTTGTGGTGGTCTTCAGGTGCGCCTGGCTCTCCAAGTTCAACGACCTTCATCAGTGGATCCAGGTGGACCTGGAGGTCGTTGCCGTGGTTTCCGGCATCCTGACTCAGGGCCGCTGTGACGCCGACGAGTGGATCACCAAGTACAGCGTCCAGTACCGCTCGGTGGAGACGCTCAACTGGATCTACTACAAGGACCAGAGCGGCAACAACCGGGTGAGAACAGAACCACAGAACCACAGAGAAACATCCAGACATCAAGTTTACACACGTAAAAACAAAGAAACCACAAGGAGCACAAACAATACGACGCATGTATTTAACAATATAAAACATGTATTTAACAACAATATAAAACACATATTTAACAATATAAAACATGTATTTAACAATATCAAACACATATCTAACAATATCAAACACACACAACACTAAAAAGAGACATTTAGACCAGAAACACGAAAGACGTCAGAGATCCCCCCCCCCCCCGTCACGGTGATGACGTCATGACTTTCCTCCAGGTCTTCTACGGGAACTCGGACCGCTCCACGGTCCAGAACCTGCTGCGCCCCCCCATCGTGGCCCGCTACGTCCGCCTGCTGCCGCTGGGCTGGCACACCCGCATCGGCGTGAGGCTGGAGCTGCTCATGTGCATGAACAAGTGTCCCTGAAGGCACCACAGCCCCCTCACTGCCCCCAGCTGACAGCCTGCTGCCGCTCAAATAAATACATCACGTAACTCGTTGCATACCAGTGGTGGAAAAGTACTTCTACACGAAGTATATTTTACTATATTCTTTAGGTATTTTACTTAAAATGTTTACATGTTACTGTAGTTCTCTTCCAGAGTAAATATTTTACTTTTTAATCTATTTCGGTACATCAAAGATATTGTACTTTTTTACTGTATTACATCTGAGGTAAATATTGTACTTTTACTATATTACGGAACATCACAGATACATTTTGTACATCTCCGAGGTAAATATTGTACTTGTTACTCCACTACATCTGATGTACATCTTGTACTTGTTACTGAACTACATCTGATGTACATATTGTACTTCTAACTCCTCCACAGATCAGATATTGTACTTTTTACTCCTCATTTTTCGGACAGTTTTAGTTTCTTTCAGCTGCAAAGACGACAACCGACATCAAAATGACACAAACACCAACAATGAGTTTGTTTTCTCACTGCAGTAAAAGTCGGACTCGTCTTCATCGTGTCCTCGTTCTTATTCCAGAGGCTCGCGGACGTGTTTATGACTTCACGTCTGTATTCTGTATCAAATGATTGTTTTTAAAGACAACACTGGAAACCTTCAGAGACTAAATACTGTAGGGAATAAATAATCAGCAGGTAAGGATTCAAATTAAATGCTTTATTTGAGATTTACCGTTACATTTGTAAACATGAATATTGTAAAAGTGTGAAGCGTTGATGGTAAAGCAGAGAAACACAGGGAGCACACGGCCGTATTAATGTAATACACCTTCAGCAGGAGGTTCTCACGGCGTTGAGTCCCCAGAGGCTCAGAACCGCAGCAGAACCCTCGAGTGCAGCGGTTCCCAACCCAGGACGGACCAGAGGGCAGAACCCGCTGGACCGGAACGTTTAGAACCAGAGCTCCTTCAGGAGGAGAGAAACACATCGACACGAGGCCAGGGAACCAGAGAACCAGAGAACCAGGGAACAGGTCATGGGTCAGGAGAGGAGGCTGCAGAACACTGGACATGGAACATAGAACCATGGAACACAGAACCATGGAACATAGAACCATGAAAACATGACAAATGTAAAATAAGGTTGGGAACCGCTGCACCTGTTCCCTCAGGAGAACATGTTCCTCCAGCTGCTCACACATTACTTTCTAACACTAGTTAGGGTGATGTGAGGTGATGTTCTGTGTTCTGTGATGTTCTGTGTTGTTCTGTGTTCTGTGGTGAAACATGTGGTTGGGACGTGGTCTGAGGGAACTCTTGGTCAGAACCGTACTTCCTGTGAAGACGTGGTCAGAAGCCTCCATGAGGCTCCAGAACCGGACGTTCCTTCCAGAAGGATTGTTGGGTCTGTGCGTTATTATGGGACTGCAGTTTGTTATTGTGTAATATTTGTTTAAAATGTATCTCAAAATTATGATTTACACACAAACTGTGCATGAAAAAGTCCCAAATGTTGTGAGTGCATGTTGGGGGTCAGGAAACAAGCTGCAGCGCCGCTTTCTGTCCTCCAGGGGGCGACGCCACGCAGGATGTTGGTGTCGTTTATGGCACATAGTGTCTCAAATGGCTGCGTTACAAAAAGACATAAAAACCGAAACACCGAAACACCTGAACACCTCCCCTCCCCCAAAAGAACAAAGAGTAGAGATCGTCAACTCAGACTCAGAAAACTTAAAAGAGCGATAAAATCCAGAAGAAGACGATTTGACCAGCAGGACATCGAGAGGACGTGACCATGTGACGAGTTAAGCTTAATAAACCAATCACATGACCATGTGATTGGTTGAACTCGTCACATGACCATGTGATTGGTTGAACTCGTCACGTGGCCATGTGATTGGTTGAACTCGTCACGTGGCCATGTGATTGGTTGAACTCGTCACGTGGCCATGTGATTGGTTGAACTCGTCACGTGGCCATGTGATTGGTTGAACTCGTCACATGACTCCTCCTCCATCCACTGAGAGCTCAGAGGGCCTTAAGGAAACACAGTACGATGTACTAAAGTCCTCTATTGAAACTAAACACACTTAAACTCTACACTTCATTATGTATATAAATATCCATCTATATATATAATTATTTAATTTGTAATATATTTACTTTATAATACAAACTATAATCAGAAAGACAGAAGTAAGAATACAAAGTCTATCAAACATGGAAGCTTCAAAAAATGAAGACGTTAAAACGTTTGACCCGTTAGCAAGCAGAGCAACCGAGTGTGTGTGTGTTCATGTGTGTGTGTGTTCATGTGTGTGTGTTCATGTGTGTGTGTGTTCATGTGTGTGTGTGTGTTCATGCGTGTGTGTGTTCATGTGTGTGTGTGTGTTCATGTGTGTGTGTGTGTTCATGTGTGTGTGTGTTCATGTGTGTGTGTGTTCATGTGTGTGTGTGTTCATGTGTGTGTGTTCATGTGTGTGTGTGTTCATGTGTGTTCATGTGTGTGTGTTCATGTGTGTGTGTGTGTTCATGTGTGTGTTCATGTGTGTGTGTTCATGTGTGTGTGTGTTCATGTGTGTGTGTGTGTGTGTTCATGTGTGTGTGTGTGTGCGTGTGTGTTCATGTGTGTGTGTTCATGTGTTCATGTGTGTTCATGTGTGTGTGTGTTCATGTGTGTGTGTGTGTTCATGTGTGTGTGTGTTCATGCGTGTGTGTGTTCATGTGTGTGTGTGTGTTCATGTGTGTGTGTTCATGTGTGTGTGTGTTCATGTGTATATGTTCATGTGTGTGTGTTCATGTGTGTGTGTTCGTGTGTGTTCATGTGTGTGTGTTCATGTGTTCATGTGTATGTGTGTTCATGTGTGTGTGTGTTCATGTGTGTGTGTTCATGTGTGTGTGTGTTCATGTGTGTGTGTGTGTTCATGTGTGTGTTCATGTGTGTGTATTCATATGTGTATATTCATGTGTGTTCATGTGTGTGTATTCATATGTGTTTGTGTGTGCATGTGTGTGTTCATTTGTGTGTGTGTTCATGTGTGTGTGTTCATGTGTGTGTTCATGTGTGTGTGTTCATGTGTGTGTGTGTGTTCATGTGTGTGTGTGTGTGTGTGTGTTCATGTGTGCGTGTGTTCATATGTGTGTATTCATGTGTGTGTGTGTGTTCATGTGTGTATGTGTTCATGTGTGTGTGTTCATGTGTGTGTTCATGTGTGTGTATTCATGTGTGTGTGTTCATGTGTGTGTGTATGTTCATGTGTGTGTGTGTTCATGTGTGTGTGTGTTCATGTGTGTGTGTTCATGTGTGTGTATGTGTGTATATGTGTGTTCATGTGTGTGTGTTCATGTGTGTGTGTGTGTGTGTTCATGTGTGTGTGTTCATGTGTGTGTGTGTTCATGTGTGTGTGTGTTCATGTGTGTGTGTTCATATGTGTGTGTGTATTCATGTGTGTATTCATGTGTGTGTTCATGTGTGTGTGTGTTCATGTGTGTGTGTATTCATGTGTGTGTGTTCATGTGTGTGTGTTCATGTGTGTGTGTTCATGTGTGTGTTCATGTATTCATGTGTGTGTTCATGTGTGTGTGTTCATGTGTGTGTGTGTGCTCATGTGTGTGTTCATGTGTGTGTGTGTGTTCATGTGTGTGTGTGTTCATGTGTGTGTGTGTGTTCATGTGTGTGTGTTCATGTGTGTGTGTTCATGTGTGTGTGTTCATGTGTGTGTGTGTTCATGTGTGTGTGTTCATGTGTGTGTGTGTTCATGTGTGTGTGTGTTCATGTGTGTGTGTTCATGTGTGTGTGTGTTCATGTGTGTGTGTGTTCATGTGTGTGTTCATGTGTGTTCATGTGTGTGTGTGTTCATGTGTGTGTGTGTTCATGTGTGTGTGTGTTCATGTGTGTGTTCATGTGTGTGTTCATGTGTGTGTTCATGTGTGTGTGTGTTCATGTGTGTGTGTTCATGTGTGTTCATGTGTGTGTGTTCATGTGTGTGTGTTCATGTGTGTGTGTGTTCATGTGTGTGTGTGTTCATGTGTGTGTTCATGTGTGTGTTCATGTGTGTGTGTTCATGTGTGTGTGTGTTCATGTGTGTGTGTTCATGTGTGTGTGTTCATGTGTGTGTGTGTTCATGTGTGTGTGTTCATGTGTGTGTTCATGTGTGTGTGTGTTCATGTGTGTGTGTGTTCATGTGTGTGTGTTCATGTGTGTGTGTGTGTGTGTGTGTTCATGTGTGTGTGTGTTCATGTGTGTGTGTTCATGTGTGTGTGTTCATGTGTGTGTGTTCATGTGTGTGTGTGTTCATGTGTGTGTGTGTTCATGTGTGTGTGTGTTCATGTGTGTGTTCATGTGTGTGTGTGTTCATGTGTGTGTGTTCATGTGTGTGTGTTCATGTGTGTGTGTGTTCATGTGTGTGTGTGTTCATGTGTGTGTGTTCATGTGTGTGTGTGTTCATGTGTGTGTGTGTGTTCATGTGTGTGTGTGTTCATGTGTGTGTGTGTGCTCATGTGTGTGTTCATGTGTGTGTGTGTGTGTGTGTGTTACACTCGGGGTGTAGGAGCAGAGGGCCGTCTGGTCCTGGAGGTCACAGGGCCGTCTCCTTCAGGTCGTTGAGGTTGGGCATGCGGGTCCTGTTGGGGCGTCCGAAGCCGTGCCCGTTGGGGCCCAGCTGCTCGGGGTAGGGGTTCCCCTCGGCGCGGCCCGGCAGCGGGAAGGCCGCCTGCCGGCTCTTCAGCTGCGGCGTGGCGAGGCCCCGCCCCTCGACCCCCACGTGGCCCCGCCCCTCGAGGGCCGGCGGGTAGCGCAGGTCGGGGGCCGGCGGCGGGTTGGAGGACGAGAGGTGCAGCAGTCTGCGTAGAGACTTCAGAGGCTGACTCTGAGGAGAGAGGACCAGAGTGAGGAGGAGGAGGAGGAGGAGGAGGAGGAGGAGGAGGAGGAGCAGCAGGAGGAGGAGGAGCAGCAGGAGGAGGAGGAGCAGCAGGAGGAGGAGGAGCAGCAGGAGGAGCAGCAGGAGGAGGAGGAGGCAGCAGCAGGAGGAGGAGGAGCAGCAGGAGGAGGAGGAGCAGCAGGAGGAGCAGCAGGAGGAGGAGGAGGAGCAGCAGCTCTTCTCCAGACACTCACAGAGCTGTGGGAGTCAGGGGGCCGGTCCCGGTCCCGGTCCCGGTCCCGGTCCCGGCTCTTGTCCCGGGTCCTGTGGCGGCTGCTCTGGTGACCGGAGGACCTGGAGGACTTCTGGAGGACCGGGTCCCCCCCGTCACCGGGACCCTAACATGCACACGCACACACACACACACAATTAAACTAAATATAAAAACAAACATTAACATCCCTCGGTGTGAGGAAGAGGACTCTTCCTCTTCCTCACACTGAGGAGCGACTTCCTGCAGCAGCGTTACTTCAACTCGGCTCCAGATTGCATTTTATTTGCTCAGTCATCAGACCCCCCCCCCACCCCAACAGACCGGCTGGTATAAATAGAACAAGTGAGGGGGTGGAGCCTGGACCACCTGCTCCACGCTGACAGAATGTGGTTCACCTCCCTCCTGAACTTCTGCTGCGTCGTCAACATAAAACATCATGAGAGAATCCTGGGCTTCAGCCTCACTTTGGAGGGGGGGGGGGGGGGCGGAGTCTAGAATACGTCCACAGCAGAACTTCACTCTGCTGCAGGAAAACTCTGGAGGAGCAGAAGCTCATATAAACACTTCAGAACATCAGTACTGGCCCTTTAAGAAGCTCATATAAACACTTCAGAACATCAGTACTGGCCCTTTAAGAAGCTCATATAAACACTTCAGAACATCAGTACTGGCCCTTTAAGAAGCTCATATAAACACTTCAGAACATCAGTACTGGCCCTTTAAGGAAGCTCACAGAAAGTTACCATTTGAGATTTCTTCTTCTTCTTCATGGCCCTGAAGAAGCCCTGCTTCTCCTTCTCCTTGGACGGCTCGGACGGGTTCAGCACCACGGTGTCTGGGCCGGTCCTGGAACGACAACACCGGGTCTCAGAGTGGACCCGAGGCCCCACGTCATGTGACCAGGGGGCGTCGACTCCACCGTGACACGCCCACAGAACCCAGAGGAACGTCATGTTCTCTGATGAGCAACGAGGCGAGACTGTGTTAATGTTGGCCACAAGAGGCAGAATTGTGTGTGTGTGTTGCTCATTTTTAATATGCAACATATTCAACATTAGTAGAGTTTGAATAAACAAGAGACAGCGCTGTGTGGAGCGGAGGGGGCGGGGCTTAAGGGCTCATCAACAGCATTTCACTGTTACTTTAACACATGAAGCAAAGACTTCTATACAACCAGAGGAGTTAGTTGTGGTTAGTATAATAATCACCAGGGGTCGAACGCCGGCTGACGTTTGGAGTTTTTGGCCACGCCCCCGCCATCCCCCGACAGCCCGGCGCTCCGGCTCGGAGCTCGGCCGTCGTGGAAGTTGTCGGGCCGTGGAGACGGGACTGTCCACACACACACACTGTTGAAACCTGACCCACAATGCACTGCAACCCCCTTCCTCGGCCTGACTCCACCCACCTCTGTAGAAGCTGCCCCCCCTCCTCGGCCTGACTCCACCCACCTCTGTAGAAGCTGCACCCCCTCCTCGGCCTGACTCCACCCACCTCTGTCGAAGCTGCCCCCCTCCTCGGCCTGACTCCACCCACCTCTGTAGAAGCTGCCCCCCCTCCTCGGCATGACTCCACCCACCTCTGTAGAAGCTGCCCCCCTCCTCGGCATGACTCCACCCACCTCTGTAGAAGCTGCCCCCCCTCCTCGGCCTGACTCCACCCACCTCTGTAGAAGCTGCCCCCCCTCCTCGGCATGACTCCACCCACCTCTGTAGAAGCTGCCCCCCCTCCTCGGCATGACTCCACCCACCTCTGTAGAAGCTGCCCCCCCTCCTCGGCCTGACTCCACCCACCTCTGTAGAAGCTGCCCCTCCTCGGCCTGACTCCACCCACCTCTGTAGAAGCTGCCCTCCTCGGCCTGACTCCACCCACCTCTGTAGAAGCTGCCCCTCCTCGGCATGACTCCACCCACCTCTGTAGAAGCTGCCCCCTCCTCGGCATGACTCCACCCACCTCTGTAGAAGCTGCCCCCCTCCTCGGCCTGACTCCACCCACCTCTGTAGAAGCTGCCCCCCTCCTCGGCCTGACTCCACCCACCTCTGTAGAAGCTGCCCCCCCTCGGCATGACTCCACCCACCTCTGTAGAAGCTGCCCTCCTCGGCATGACTCCACCCACCTCTGTAGAAGCTGCCCCCCCTCCTCGGCATGACTCCACCCACCTCTGTAGAAGCTGCCCCCCCTCCTCGGCATGACTCCACCCACCTCTGTAGAAGCTGCCCCTCCTCGGCCTGACTCCACCCACCTCTGTAGAAGCTGCCCCTCCTCGGCATGACTCCACCCACCTCTGTAGAAGCTGCCCCCCCTCCTCGGCATGACTCCACCCACCTCTGTAGAAGCTGCCCCCCCTCCTCGGCATGACTCCACCCACCTCTGTAGAAGCTGCCCCTCCTCGGCATGACTCCACCCACCTCTGTAGAAGCTGCCCCCCCCCCCCGGCCTGACTCCACCCACCTCTGTAGAAGCTGCCCCCCTCCTCGGCATGACTCCACCCACCTCTGTAGAAGCTGCCCCCCCTCCTCGGCATGACTCCACCCACCTCTGTAGAAGCTGCCCCCCCTCCTCGGCATGGACTCGCTGTAGATGTTGCGGTTCTCTTTGGACGAGCCTCCATCTTCTGTCTGCTGGTCGTGATACAAGCCAACCTGAGAGAGAGAGAGAGGGAGGGAGAGAGAGAGAGAGAGAGAGAGAGAGAGAGAGAGAGAGAGAGAGAGAGAGAGAGAGAGAAAGGGAGAGAGAGAGAGAGAGAGAGAGAGAGAGAGAGAGAGAGAGAGAGAGAGAGAGAGAGAGAGAGAGAGAGAGAGAGAGAGAGAGAGAGAGAGAGAGAGAGAGAGAGAGAGAGAGAGAGAGAGAGAGAGACAGGGAGAGAGAGAGAAAGGGAGAGAGAGAAAGGGAGAGAGAGAGAGAGAGAGAAAGGGAGAGAGAGAGAGAAAGGGAGAGAGAGAGAGAGAGAGAAAGGGAGAGAGAGAGAGAGAGACAGGGAGAGAGAGAGAAAGGGAGAGAGAGAGACAGGGAGAGAGAGAGAAAGGGAGAGAGAGAGAGTGAGACAGGGAGAGGGGGCGTATTGATTTCCAACTGGTCGTTATCTTAATAAAGCTGCAGAGGCCGTAAACGTTTTGAGGTTGTTTCTCAGAATGAACGACTGAGTGCATCACATGAAGAAGAGGAAGCAAAGCACACGAGGATGAAGAGGCAGAATCTGATGAGAGGGAGAGAGAGAGAGAGGGAGAGAGAGAGAGAGTCCACCCACTCCCTCTCCCTGTGAAGGTGGATGTGGGCGAGCAGAGAGTCGGACATCGTTGTTCTGCCGCTGGGCGTGAGAGGAGTCCCTTATGGGGGGGGGGGTCTGCTGGGTGAGTCCCTTATGGAGGGGGGTCTGCTGGGGAGTCCCTTATGGAGGGGTCTGCTGGGGAGTCCCTTATGGAGGGGGGGGGGGTCTGCTGGGGGAGTCCCTTATGGAGGGGGGGGGGTCTGCTGGGGGGGGGCTCGACCGAGACCAGCTCGCCCTGCTAATGGAGACACGGTGGAGCGGCACAAACACACAGGCTATATGTCTATATATATATACATATATAGATGTGTCTATATGTGTATATATATATACACGCATATGTATATCTATATAGATATACATATGTGTGTATATATATACGTGAAACAGGATTCTCTGTATAACATAAACAGCGAAGCTCCTTCAAAGCTGTGAACACGACGTGTTCAGCCCCCTGCTGGAGGCCTTCGGTATCACATCATGCTGGAGGACTGACCCGGCTCAGGTCCTCCCTGGAGGCCCCGCCCCCCTCGCGGCGGGGCAGCGTTCGGTGCTGCAGCTGCGGCGACAGCAGCTGGAGGCTGCTGGCCCGCGTGGGCCCGCCCGCCGCCACCGCCAGCCCCTCCTCCGCCCCGTGCGTCCTCTGGTGGTCCCGCCGGACGTACATGGAGTGGCGGTGCGGCCGCTGCTGGGAGGAGAAGGGGCTGGTGTAGCCCTGGCCGTACGCCAGCGGGTCGTGCGGGGCGGAGAGGGAGTGGGCGTGGCTCCTCTCCGGCGCCGCGCCGTCCGGCGGCGCCAGGACGTCCGCCGCCTTGGCCTCCTCTGAGGCCTTGTGGCGGGCGGAGGAGCGCCGGTGGGACGAGTCCAGGGTGTTGCTCTCTCTCTCGGAGCGAGCGCTCCCTCGGTCCGCGCGGCGCGGCGCCGGGCTGCTCGGCGCCGTGAGGTCCAGGCAGCTGGAGGGGATGTAGTGCGACGCGGGCTCGTCGGCGTAGAGGTGCACGTCGTTCAGGTCGCCCACCGACTTGGCGTCGCTCAGCGTGCCGTGGCTCTTGGGCAGGTTCAGGTAGGAGAACCTGGAGGACGGCGTGGAGCCGTGGGACTCCGTGTAGCCGTGGCGCCCGTGTTTCTCCCCCGATTGGAGCGTGTTGGTCTTCCCCTCCACGAAGGAGTGGCGGTTCTGGTGCGAACGGAAGTTGGACTTGAGGTACTTGGCTCCGGGCCCGTCGGACCCCTTGGGCCCCGGGTCCCCTTTGCTCTTGGCCTCGGCGGGGCTCAGCAGGTGGGGCAGGTTGCTGCTGGCCAGGTCCACGTGGTTGAAGAGCGGCGGCGCGTAGCTTTTGGGGTGCAGCGTGGGGCTGACGGCCGTCGGCATGTTGCCGTTGAGGAAGCCGTCGGCGCCGGGGTGCAGGTCCTCGTGCCGGGGCAGGCTGGAGCACTCTCTGCTGCTGGAGCGGTGGCCCCCGGAGCTCTTAGCCCCAACATGGCTCCTGGCAGGGCAGACAGGAAGGGCCTGAATATACAGGCGCTGGACACGGGGGGCGTTATGCAATCAATCGGAGGTTATTGTCGTCGTAATCAAATAGATAATAACGCATTTACATGTGGCGTCCCTCAGGGATCGGTCCTAGGGCCATTGGGACTACAGATGAAAAATAGCCGCTTGGCTAACTCTGGCACATTTACTGCAATGTTTTTATCAATGTGCACTGTCCCTTATTAAATAAACCATTTTTAAAAAAGAAGAAAAAAAGGGCCACTGCTCTTCTACATGTACATTATCTTTACAATGTAGAAGAGCAGTGGCCCTAGGATCGATCCCAGAGGGACGCCTCACGTGCTCATCTTCATAGAAGTAAATGTAGAAGGAGAAGCGGATTGAGCCGTTGGTCTCAACTGTAGTGAGACGTTTATTTATTATCAGTCTAATGAGCTCGTAGAATGCAGGAAGACAAACACGTCCTCCTGCACCAATGGCAGCTTGTGAGCAAGTTAGCTTAGCATCGGTAGGTTAGCTTAGCATCAGAAGGTTAGCTTAGCATCAGTTACATCTGAACCATCTGCATTGAAAGAAGAACCAACAACGAGCTGAAGGCTTTCCCAGTGACTCCTCCCCCCTCTAGGGTTTAGCTAACGGTTCCTCATTAGCATAACTCCGCCCCTCCCCCGACCTGCTGGGCGTGGTGTTGTCTCCGTGGTGAGGCTTCCTCTTGGACGAGCGGACCGGGGTCGGCGTGGGCGGGCCGGGCCGCTCCACGAGCCGCAGGGTCTGGAAGGCGTGGTGGTTCAGGCTCGGCTCGGTGAGGAAGCGCTCCGTCGGGTTCAGCAGCAGCAGGTTCTGAGAGCCCAGAGACCCCGAGACCCCCAGCGTCACACACAGCTACACACAGCTACACACATGTCCCATGCAGCTGGATCCTGCAGCAAGGCACTGAAGACAAGTCTGTGAGCCGGAGGATGCTGAACTCCTATCATCAACAACAACAACAATAACACATTCTGTCAACTCGGTGCTGGAGCGGCTCTGGAGGCCGGTGAGGAGCGAGAGCTGCAGCTCGGAGATGTTTGCAGTGAGTCATCTTTTATCGGCTGGTGCACAAGCCCCGCCCACATCCTCGACTCAAAGCTCCTGTTTGCAGCGAGCAGTCACGATGTAGTAATAATAATAATAATAATAAAACACCGAATGCAGATATGGAGGTGGTGGTATGCAAGAGGCGTGAAGAACACACCTTCAGCAGGTCCAGCAGCGCTCCGCCGATGATGCCCAGGTAGCGGCGCTCCAGCGTCTGGGGGTGATTCACAGCTGGGAACTGAAGGAACACACATTGTTATTATGATTAGAGTTCAGGAGAACAACAACAAAACAACAACAAACGTCCAGGTGATGAATGAGCCGAGTGAAGGGAACATGGAGGTGACTCTTCATGAGCCTCTGAGGTTCTCACCCTCAAGAGACTCAAAGCACATGAACCTGCATCATGAAGCCTCATCACTGGGTCTTCATCAGCAGTTTGGAAACTAATATACTTCCTGTGGCGAAGGGAAGCACGCCCCCCCCCCCCCCTGCAGTATGCATGATACAGCAGAGTCACTGAGATCCAATCAGTCACAGTAACACAAACAACGCCACAACAACAACAAGCAGAGAACAATGAGGGAAGAAAGTAGCTGCAGCACGAGGTCAGAGGTCAGCGGTCAGCGTTACCCGCAGCCCGTGGAAGCGAGGGTTGTTGTAGAAGAGCTTCATCTGCTCCGGGGGCAGCGGGCCCAGAACCTTCTGGATGGTGAACAGCTGGTCGATCTCGCTCTCTCCCGGGAACAGAGGCTGCCCGTCGCTCAGCTCCCCCAGGATGCAGCCCACCGACCACATGTCCACGGCCTTCCCGTAGGGGGCGCTGCCACACACATTTAAAAGAGGGGGGGGGTCAGGCAAGAGAACTTCAAACGCCCGACGTAAATACACAGAGAGCATGTATCCTAAATAAATATCTCTGTGGGCCAGTAGGTGGCGATAAAGGCTATTCATCATGTGTTAAAGCTGCATTCTCTCTCCTGACCACCAGGGGGCGACTCCTCTGGTTGTATAGAAGTCTATGCTTCATGTGTTAAAGCTGCATTCTCTCTCCTGACCACCAGGGGGCGACTCCTCAGGTTGTATAGAAGTCTATGCTTCATTTGTTAAAGCTGCAATCTCTCTCCTGACCACCAGGGGGTGACTCCTCAGGTTGTATAGAAGTCTATGCTTCATGTGTTAAAGCTGCATTCTCTCTCCTGACCACCAGGGGGCGACTCCTCAGGTTGTATAGAAGTCTATGCTTCATGTGTTAAAGCTGCGCTCTCTCTCCTGACCACCAGGGGGCTCCTCTGGTTGTATAGAAGTCTCTG
>NC_079392.1:27178503-27253503 GCF_029220125.1 Pseudoliparis swirei | reverse complement strand
CACAGTCAGGAGAACCACACAAAGTGAGGAGAACCAACTCACAGTGAGGAGAACCACACACAGTCAGGAGAACCACATAGTCAGGAGAACCACACAAAGTGAGGAGAACCAACACACAGTGAGGAGAACCAACTCACAGTGAGGAGAACCACACACAGTCAGGAGAACCACACAAAGTGAGGAGAACCAACACACAGTGAGGAGAACCAACTGAGTGAGGAGAACCAACACACAGTGAGGAGAACCACAGTCAGGAGAACCAACACACAGTGAGGAGAACCACACACAGTCAGGAGAACCACACAAAGTGAGGAGAACCAACACACATTCAGGAGAACCACACAAAGTGAGGAGAACCACACAAAGTGAGGAGAACCAACACACAGTGAGGAGAACCAACACACAGTGAGTAGAACAAACACAGTGAGGAGAACCACACAAAGTGAGGAGAACCACACAGTGAGGAGAACCACACAGTGAGGAGAACCACACACAGTGAGGAGAACCACACACAGTGAGGAGAACCACACACAGTGAGGAGAACCACACAAAGTGAGGAGAACCAACGCAGTGAGGAGAACCAACACACAGTGAGGAGAACCACACACAGTGAGGAGAACCACACACAGTGAGGAGAACCACACAAAGTGAGGAGAACCACACAAAGTGAGGAGAACCAACGCAGTGAGGAGAAGTAAGTCAAGAAGTAAGTCAAGTAAGGAGAACCACAGTTCTAACACCGTGAGGAGAACCACAGTTCTAACACCGTGAGCTCTCGGCCCGGTCCAGGTTCTGGTTGGTTCTGTCGGGACCGTTCGCCTCATTTGAATCGTTCTTGTTTTCTTGGTCGCGTTGAAGAACTCAGAACGTTATGTTTTTACAGAATCTCGTTCTTCGTGGAAGAACATTTCTCTTTGTTTTGTTGAAGCGTGATGTGTTCAAGGACCGTCGGAAAGATGAAGCTCCGACAGGATGAATGTGTCGGCTGGTCCTGAGGGCGAGGAGGAGCTCACCTTCTCCACGTACTCGAAGACGAGGTACAGCTTCCCGCGCCGCCTGAACGCCTCCTTCAGCTCCACGATGTTCTCCTGCTTCAGCGTGCGCAGCATCTTCAGCTCCCGCAGCGTCGTCTCTTTGACCTCCTCATTTTCTGATTGGACGTGAGACAGGAGGCGGAGTCAGGATCACCGCGCGGCGATGAAGATGAGACGAAGGTGACGCACTTACCTTCGCTGTCCTTGAACTTCTTTATGGCCACGATTTCATTGGTGTCCTAAACAACAACAACAACAACAGAGAGAAGGAAATCAATCAACACGTCTGTTTACATGGAGGGTCCTGAGGCCCACAGCAGTGTCTGACAGGCAGTTGATCAACCACTAGGGTCCTGAGGCCCACAGCAGTGTCTGACAGGCAGGATCTTTCCCCTAGAAACAATTTTGCAAAAACAACTAGTTTCTAAGGATGAGTGACCCCCCCCCCCCCCCCCCGTTAGCCCCGTTTCTCCACTTGTCCTAGTTCGGCCTCATCTTGAGGTTTTCGGCCTCTGGCTCACAGCCGTGCTCCAGTTCCCCGCCAGGACGCCGAAGGCATCATCACCACAGGGAGCTCCTCCTCAACATTATTGTAATTATAAAATTTATAATTCTCTATTATCATTATTTTATATTTATGTTATTTTCAAAATCATATTTCTATATTATATTTTTCATTATTAGTTTATTGTATTTATATAATATTATCTGTATTGCTGTACTGTCTATTATAATCATTATTTTATATTATCTATAAATTCCTAATAATATCATTATATTTCTATATTATGTAATTATTTTGATCACTGGCCTTGATGAACGCCCCCCTGCGGTGTGAGTCACCCCAGGTGGACGAGCCTCTTCACAATTAGACTTGGTCTCCGGGGCGATGAAGACGAGCCGATAGGACCCCACGCCGCTCCACTCGAGGTGACCCAGTTACTGCCGGATGCTTCTCTCTGTCCCAGTTTCTGTTCACTGGGAGCAGAAAATAACTACTCCCCTCAAAGGGGGCGGACAGATGAACGTCTCCGTGCTCGGCGAGGAGGAGGAGGAGGAGCCGAGCTTCTGTTCTCTGAGGCGTCGCTGGAGCGATGCTGAAATAATAAAAGCATGATGGCGCCCAGCAGGAGGTGAGTCACTGCTGCCGGAGCCCTCTCCTCCGGATCGGTGTGGGTTCTCCACCGGCAACGAGGAGGAGGAGAGCAGCTTCACACCAGCTTCTCTCCTCGTCGTGGAGCTCTGAAGCAACAGGAAGTCCTGCGAGTCGTTTCTTCTCATTCACGTCTCCAGCTGGAGGTCGTGACCTCGTTCCTGACTTTGTTGTGAAGACGCAAGTTCTGCCGTTTGGTCGTCGCCATCTTGGTTTCTTTTGCAACCAGGTCACAGGAAGTGACCATATTTGGACTGAGGGGGAGCGACGTAGAGACCTGTCAGTCACCTGTAGCCCCGCCCCTAAAGCGCCCCCTGCTTCATGGTCTGACTCTAAAAGACCATAAAGTATAAATGATGACATCATGCTGTATAGAAGAAGACTTGAAACTAGAGACTGAGACATAAACTCATGTTTACAATGTTTACTGAGGGAATACATCAAGAGAAGTAGAGTCACTATATAGACTTCTATACAACCAGAGGAGTCCCCTGGTGGTCAGGAGAGAATGCAGCTTTAAGTAATGAAGCATAGACTTCTATACAACCAGAGTCGCCGCCCCCTGGTGGTGAGTAGAGAGATCGCAGCTTTAAGTAATGACGGTTGTCAGACATGTCACAAACATTTCTGCAGATTTGATTTCTTTGAGTCTTTGTGGCTCAAAATCACTAAAATATCTCTATAAACCGTCAAAAAACTGAGAACAAATATCCATGAAAGCTGATCTATTAATAGTAAATACACATTCATCAGGGTGCAGTTTGGTGCGTCAACAGGCCGTATATACTGTATATATACACACACACACACACACACTTCATGCTGCCTCCTGATTGGCTCATTGCAGCCAGTAAGAACGTCTCTGTGTTGGCGGCCCGTCTTTCACCCTCAGGGTTTCTGTGAACCCACCGTGCCGGGAAACATGAGGCGGCGTGCCACACCGGAGCCGCCACGAGCCGCCTGGCAAGGACCCGCTGAGAGGGTGATCATGTGACTCACGCGAGCAAGTGACTCACGTGATCATGTGACTCACGCGATCAAGTGACTCACGCGATCAAGTGACTCACGTGATCACGCGATCAAGTGACTCACGCGATCAAGTGACTCACGCGATCATGTGACTCACGCGATCAAGTGACTCACGCGATCAAGTGACTCACGCGATCAAGTGACTCACGCGATCATGTGACTCACGCGATCATGTGACTCACGCGATCATGTGACTCACGCGATCATGTGACTCACGTGATCACGCGATCAAGTGACTCACGCGATCATGTGACTCACGCGATCATGTGACTCACGCGATCATGTGACTCACGCGATCATGTGACTCACGTGATCAAGTGACTCACGTGATCAAGTGACTCACGTGATCAAGTGACTCACGTGATCATGTGACTCACGTGATCAAGTGACTCACGCGATCAAGTGACTCACGCGATCATGTGACTCACGCGATCAAGTGACTCACGCGATCAAGTGACTCACGCGATCAAGTGACTCACGCGATCAAGTGACTCACGCGATCAAGTGACTCACGCGATCATGTGACTCACGCGATCAAGTGACTCACGCGATCAAGTGACTCACGCGATCAAGTGACTCACGCGATCAAGTGACTCACGCGATCATGTGACTCACGCGATCAAGTGACTCACGCAGCGATCAAGTGACTCACGCGATCAAGTGACTCACGCGATCAAGTGACTCACGCGATCAAGTGACTCACGCGATCAAGTGACTCACGCGATCAAGTGACTCACGCGATCAAGTGACTCACGCGATCAAGTGACTCACGCGATCAAGTGACTCCGCGATCAAGTGACTCACGCGATCAAGTGACTCACGCGATCATGTGACTCACGCGATCAAGTGACTCACGCGATCAAGTGACTCACGCGATCAAGTGACTCACGCGATCAAGTGACTCACGCGATCAAGTGACTCACGCGATCAAGTGACTCACGCGATCAAGTGACTCACGTGATCAAGTGACTCACGTGATCAAGTGACTCACGCGATCAAGTGACTCACGCGATCAAGTGACTCACGCGATCAAGTGACTCACGTGATCATGTGACTCACGTGATCAAGTGACTCACGTGATCAAGTGACTCACGTGATCAAGTGACTCACGTGATCATGTGACTCACGTGATCAAGTGACTCACGTGATCAAGTGACTCACGTGATCATGTGACTCACGTGATCATGTGACTCACGTGATCAAGTGACTCACGTGATCATGTGACTCACGTGATCAAGTGACTCACGTGATCAAGTGACTCACGTGATCAAGTGACTCACTTGAGGATTAATAAAGTATATATCTATCTATCTATCTATCTCTCGTTGGTCTTCATTTGGTCTCCATACGAGACGCTGGTGGACGAGCAGAGGAGCGTCGTGGTGCGTTGTGAGGAGGTGAATGTGAACCGATATAAACGTCTGGATATGAAACATGGAACATAAACCTGCTGCTTCCGTTTCCTCCTCTGCTGTGACGTGTTATCTCATACGAGCAGTTTGCCAAGGCAGGCCTCGAGCACGCCGTCAACAACAACAACAAACATGGCGGCACGTTCACCGGGCTTTTTGTAAAGAGGCACCAGAGAAACACTGCAGACCGTCCACACCGAGTCCTCCTCCAGGAGGCGGCCAAGGAGCCGCTCCTCCTCAAGGAGCGTCCAGGGAAACAGGCTCACGGGACGAATTCCTGAGGCGCCTAAACATATACATGCCGTGTTTTCCCGCCTAAACAAACATATGATGTGTTTTCCCGCCTAAACACCCCCTACATGGTGTGTTTTCCCGCCTAAACAAACATATGATGTGTTTTCCCGCCTAAACACCCCCTACATGGTGTGTTTTCCCGCCTAAACAAACGCATGGTGTGTTTTCCCGCCTAAACACACACTCAGCGGCGTGTTTTCCCGCCTATACAAACACATGGTGTGTTTTCCCGCCTAAACATATACATGGTGTGTTTTCCCACCTAAACAAACACATGGTGTGTTTTCCCGCCTAAACATATACATGGTGTGTTTTCCCGCCTAAACAAACGCATGGTGTGTTTTCCCGCCTAAACACACACTCAGCGTGTTTTCCCGCCTATACAAACACATGGTGTGTTTTCCCGCCTAAACATATACATGGTGTGTTTTCCCACCTAAACAAACACATGGTGTGTTTTCCCGCCTAAACATATACATGGTGTGTTTTCCCGCCTAAACAAACGCATGGTGTGTTTTCCCGCCTAAACACACACTCAGCGGCGTGTTTTCCCGCCTATACAAACACATGGTGTGTTTTCCCGCCTATACAAACACATGGTGTGTTTTCCCGCCGAAACATATACATGGTGTGTTTTCCCGCCTAAACAAACAACCTCTCGCTCACGGGTCCAGATGAGCTCAGAAAGCAGCCTTTGTGTTCGACTTCAAGAGGAACGGTTAGGCTCAAAGTAATCAACGGCTCCCAGTGTTGTGTGGGAGGAAATTCTGAACAAATATATTACTCAATTTACCGCCTCCAGTTTTTTAAACGTCTCCTTCAATACATTTTACGGTTTCATTTAAGTAGAAATGTGTAAAGAAGCAAATATTCAGATGACAATGAAGGAGCCTGGTGTCCATGTGTTAAGTCTGTGGACATTTAATTTGAAGATTTATTAATTTAATGATGAATATAAAGTTAATAAATGTTCGATCGATGTAATTTGAACGCTCATAAAGCAACGGTGTGTATTTCCTCACACAGAGAGCGATCCCGTCTGATTGGTCGAACACTGAACTACATTTGAGGTTTCCGTGTTCTGTTAATATTCAATTTGTTGGAGAGCGTGTGAACTCAAACAGACACGTGGAGCTTTGTAGACGCTCCTTCGTGTCGTGACCTCAGAGGCCGACAGGCCGGCTTCCTCTCTGCGAGGATTTCTCTAGTTTCGGCGAAACGCCGGAAAACTATTGACCGGATTTTGAATTTGCTGATTAAGAACCCAGAAGACTTAGAAACGGTTTGTTCTGTACATGTTCGAACATTACAAATCATAAAATAAAAAAATTAAATAAATTTATTTGAAATAAAAATTAAACAAATAAAAATTGAATAAAAAATAAACAAATAAACAAATACAATTAAATTAAATAAATAAAAATGTTACTACACACTGCGACGCCACATGATTGTATTGACATTTGCTACACACAGAGTTCTGGCGCCGGCGGCCCGAGGGGGCGGACGCAAACAGCGCCTCGTAAATAGACTCAGATTACCACCCGGACGCTGATGAACGGCGTTCTCCTGCTTCCATCCTGTCTCGGTCCTCCCCACGGCCCTCGCTCGCATCCAATTATTGGCGATAAATACATGAAGCGTATAAATACCGTATGAACCAGATGTGAGGGGCGTGTCCGTCCTGAGAGCAGCTGCGAGCGAGTTGTTGAACAAATGCAGACGTTTGTCCTCCAGGAAGCTGGTGTGTTGTTGTGCTTTGTAAATATGTGTGTGTGTATATCTATATATACACACACACACGATTATGCAGCATAGAGCTGTGAGTTAGCCCTTTTGTTCATTCACACCGAAAATACGATACTTTCCAGATGCCACTGGGCCAGATTGATCTGAGCCACACACACACACACACACACACACACACACACACACACACACACACACACACACACACACACACACACACACACACACACACACACACACACACACACACACACACACACACACACACACACACGAGATAATGAAAGTGTAACGAGCCAATTAAAAAGAAAAACGTATCTTTCTAAATTAAAAGTCCGATAGAGTCGTGAGAACGCCGGCGGCCAATGAGAGGACTTTAATCTCAGTCTGAGGTGAAATACTTTTCTCCTGCAGGAACACGTTCTAGTACTTCAGTTCTGTTGGTGTAATCCTCACAGCGACCACAAGAGGCAGTTGTATTGACCTCATGCATCTCAACACTGTGTGTTCTGTTGCGCTGCACTGAGGGATGGTCTGACTCCGACAGTTTGAGGACCACATGAGTCTCATCTGTAGTTCCATCTGAAGGTATTTTGAACTACATTAAAAGCTTTTTGCCAGATCAACTTCCTGCACAGGAGTTGTCGCCCAGCCATCGATCACAGTGTCATCAGCATAACGGGGACAGTTAGCATCCACCACATGTTGGTCCAGAATATTTCCATAAACAGTAAATACAAGTGGACCTGACACACAGCCTTGTGGCACACCTTTAGAGGACGGAGCCTCCCGTCTGATGACCTGAGACCGATTCTCAAGAAGCTCAAAGCCGAGCGACCGCCGGCCCCGAGAGCCCCGAGAGCCCAGAGAGCCCAGAGAGCCCAGAGAGCCCCGAGAGCCCCGAGAGCCCCGAGAGCTCCGAGAGCCCCGAGAGCTCCGAGAGCCGAGGCCAGAGGCCTCGAGGCCGAGGCCCGAGGCCTCGAGGCCCGAGGCCTCGAGGCCAGGCAGAGAGCCCAGAGAGCCCCGAGAGCCCCGAGAGCTCCGAGAGCCCCGAGAGCCTCGAGAGCCCCGAGAGCCCAGAGAGCCCAGAGAGCCTCGAGAGCCCCGAGAGCTCCGAGAGCCCCGAGAGCTCCGAGAGCCTCGAGAGTCCCGAGAGCCCAGAGAGCTCCGAGTCCAGGAGCCTGAACATCGTCAGGGCCGAAGCTCTACTGACCAGGAAACAGCTCATGGTCAACAGTCGTGTCCTTTCCCACTCAGAGCAGCGGTCGTGTTGTCCTGAAGCCCGATGATGGCGTCGGTGTTTAAGAACTCCCGATAGTTTCCTGACACAAGCTAACCGTTAGCATAACATACACAGTTATCACATGAACTGACCGTTAGCCGCTAGAATACCGTACGTCTCTATTTGCCTTCATAATCAAAGTCTTCGGACCTTTTACAGTTACTCTGTGCACAAGGCCACTTCCTTTTTAACTCGGCGAGTCGCCTTCAAAATAAAAGCAAATTTAAAACAGGAAACGAGATACATTTTGATTTAAGGCAACAAAAACATCTGGAAAGTCCCTCATGAAGGTGATGGAATGACCTCCTTGGGATTCATGGGACTCTGTGACGGACCGGCGTCGGGCCTGAAACGCTCCGCTACGCCCGGCGGAGCATTTGGGCACAAACACAGCGACAGATAAAAGACGACGCGGCGCTCAGTGGAGGGAACGAGTCATTTGGCAGCTGCCTCCGTCGGGGTGATGAAGCCGTAACTAGAGGCCGCTGTCCTGTTCCTTCCCTCGGTTCCGAGTGTGCGACCTCGGCATCTCGGTTGTCGCACTACGCCGAGCTGGATGGAAACCCGGCTAACGGAAACCCGGCTAACGGAAACCCGGCGTGAGCTTCGCGGTGGAATGACACATTGTGAAACCCTCCGGACGCCCTCCCTCAGCGCAGCAGCGCTGCCTTTTCCTGAAACGGCCCGGTCCTTGAACGGGGCGAGACGACGAGACTCAGGTGCTGTGCTCAGCCTCTGTTTGTTTGTTTGTTTGTTTACTCGTTCTGGTGCGAGAACCGATTGAAGACAACATGTCAGTTTCTTTTGTGTGACGGAGAATTAATAAAGCGTCAGATTCAGGGAGAATCGTTTCATCTGCGCGTCGCCAGTGAGAGAAGACCGTTTGTAACTGAGGAACACGGATGAAACATGGAGGTGAAGACGCTTACCTTGTGTCGGCACTTCAGAACGACACCGTAGGCACCTTGAGGAGAGGAGGAGGACAGGGAGACTTGTTTTTAATTTACCAACAATAACCAGAGAAAAAACTAACGCAATTACTGACGTTTAGGGACAATATTACCCAACGGTGTCACACACACACACACACACACACACACACACACACACACACACACACACACACACACACACACACACACACACACACACACACACACACACACACACACACACACACACACACACACACACACACACACACACACACACACACACACAGTGTTTCCACCAAGTGGCTCGAGGAAAAAAAGAAGCATTTTTTTCGGGTTTTGGGGACTGAACTAATTGATATTAATTAATTAATTGATATTTACAACAAAGAAACGGTATCCCACAATCCACCTATTCATTCCTACAACAACACCACAAGGAGGATGACCTCTCAGGTCAAAGCATCTTCATTTAAAAACAAAGCACGGCCTCCTTGACCTTATCGAGTTGCGCAATCACGAGCAGCGTTCGGTTCAGGCGGCGGATTCAATAAATATAAACACGGAAACCATCAGAGGAGAACTCACCTTCACCCACAATCCCAAGGACCTCGAATTTATTCATCACATCACCGATGTCAGGGATCTTCATGAAGTCAAAAGGAGGAGCGGCGTGAGGAGCTCGGTCCGGCTACACGCGAGGCGGCCGGCCGTCGCCTCCTCCCGTGGTCACCTGCAGGAAGAAGAACACTGACCAACGGATGCAGGCGACCGAGAACTCGAGCAGCTCAGACAGAACCTGGCGCCAAGATTTAGATGAGGAAAGTTAGCTCGCTTACTAATGCCACCATGCTTTAGTGCTACTCTGGACATTAGCCCACCAGCGAGCTGCCAGTCTGTGCAATCAGCAAGCTAGCAAGCTAACTAGCTAACTAGCCAACCGCGCTCACTCTCCTCCCGGCGACCACTCTGTTCAGCATGGTGGAAACAACAAGCTAGCTACCTCCACCATGCTGACGGTCGGCTCGTGTCCAGCGGGCTAGCGGTCACTACGATGGACATTTTACTTTGTACAGGAAACAGTTAACTTGCATCCCGGGAGTAGACAAGGCTCTCCTGTGTTCTGAGGAGATCTCCTCCAGAGCCTCAGAGATGACACAACGAGTCTCTGGCTCAGAGCCGCCTGCAGCGCACTGGACCGATAACCATGGAGAGGATACCACGCCACACGGGGGGGGGGGCTCAGGAGCTCCTCACCCCCCAAAACAACCTGTGCAACCAAAATAAACTGATCCCCCAGAATCCTCTCTGTTCCTCCTCCATCTCACTCAGACGTCAACGCCAGAGAACTGAGAGAAAACTGAAGGTCAACTTGATGATGATGCAAGACATTGGCTGCAGGAGAAGAAGAAGAAGAAGAAGAGCAGCCTCCTCCTCAGTGGCGCCGGCCTCCGTCCTGAAGCTCCCTTCAGGAATGTGTGGATCCTGTCTTTGGGGTCCAGTGACTCATGGAAACACAGAGTCAGAGGAGCTCACCAGGACCGGCTCAGGCCCCCTGGGACCAGCAGACCTGGACCTACACCTGGACCAGCAGACCTGGACCTACACCTGGACCAGCAGACCTGCACCTACACCTGGACCAGCAGACCTGGACCTACACCTGGACCAGCAGACCTGGACCAGCAGACCTGGACCTACACCTGGACCAGCAGACCTGGACCTACACCTGGACCAGCAGACCTGGACCTACACCTGGACCAGCAGACCTGCACCTACACCTGGACCAGCAGACCTGGACCTACACCTGGACCAGCAGACCTGGACCAGCAGACCTGGACCTACACCTGGACCAGCAGACCTGGACCTACACCTGGACCTACACCTGGACCAGCAGACCTGGACCTACACCTGGACCAGCAGACCTGCACCTACACCTGGACCAGCAGACCTGGACCTACACCTGGACCAGCAGACCTGGACCAGCAGACCTGGACCTACACCTGGACCAGCAGACCTGCATCTACACCTGGACCAGCAGACCTGCATCTACACCTGGACCAGCAGACCTGGACCTACACCTGGACCAGCAGACCTGGACCTACACCTGGACCAGCAGACCTGGACCTACACCTGGACCAGCAGACCTGGACCTACACCTGGACCAGCAGACCTGGACCTACACCTGGACCAGCAGACCTGGACCTACACCTGGACCAGCAGACCTGGACCTACACCTGGACCAGCAGACCTGCATCTACACCTGGACCAGCAGACCTGGACCTACACCTGGACCAGCAGACCTGGACCTACACCTGGACCAGCAGACCTGCACCTACACCTGGACCAGCAGACCTGGACCTACACCTGGACCAGCAGACCTGGACCAGCAGACCTGGACCTACACCTGGACCAGCAGACCTGCATCTACACCTGGACCAGCAGACCTGCATCTACACCTGGACCAGCAGACCTGGACCTACACCTGGACCAGCAGACCTGGACCTACACCTGGACCAGCAGACCTGGACCTACACCTGGACCAGCAGACCTGGACCTACACCTGGACCAGCAGACCTGGACCTACACCTGGACCAGCAGACCTGGACCTACACCTGGACCAGCAGACCTGCATCTACACCTGGACCAGCAGACCTGGACCTACACCTGGACCAGCAGACCTGGACCTACACCTGGACCAGCAGACCTGCACCTACACCTGGACCAGCAGACCTGGACCTACACCTGGACCAGCAGACCTGGACCAGCAGACCTGGACCTACACCTGGACCAGCAGACCTGCATCTACACCTGGACCAGCAGACCTGCATCTACACCTGGACCAGCAGACCTGGACCTACACCTGGACCAGCAGACCTGGACCTACACCTGGACCAGCAGACCTGGACCTACACCTGGACCAGCAGACCTGGACCTACACCTGGACCAGCAGACCTGGACCTACACCTGGACCAGCAGACCTGCACCTACACCTGGACCAGCAGACCTGCACCTACACCTGGACCAGCAGACCTGCACCTACACCTGGACCAGCAGACCTGGACCTACACCTGGACCAGCAGACCTGGACCTACACCTGGACCAGCAGACCTGCACCTACACCTGGACCAGCAGACCTGCACCTACACCTGGACCAGCAGACCTGGACCTACACCTGGACCAGCAGACCTGGACCTACACCTGGACCAGCAGACCTGCACCTACACCTGGACCAGCAGACCTGGACCTACACCTGGACCAGCAGACCTGCACCTACACCTGGACCAGCAGACCTGGACCTACACCTGGACCAGCAGACCTGCACCTACACCTGGACCAGCAGACCTGGACCTACACCTGGACCAGCAGACCTGGACCTACACCTGGACCAGCAGACCTGCACCTACACCTGGACCAGCAGACCTGCACCTACACCTGGACCAGCAGACCTGGACCTACACCTGGACCAGCAGACCTGCACCTACACCTGGACCAGCAGACCTGCACCTACACCTGGACCAGCAGACCTGGACCTACACCTGGACCAGCAGACCTGGACCTACACCTGGACCAGCAGACCTGCACCTACACCTGGACCAGCAGACCTGGACCTACACCTGGACCAGCAGACCTGGACCTATACCTGGACCAGCAGACCTGGACCTACACCTGGACCAGCAGACCTGCACCTACACCTGGACCAGCAGACCTGGACCTACACCTGGACCAGCAGACCTGCACCTACACCTGGACCAGCAGACCTGGACCTACACCTGGACCAGCAGACCTGCACCTACACCTGGACCAGCAGACCTGGACCTACACCTGGACCAGCAGACCTGCATCTACACCTGGACCAGCAGACCTGGACCTACACCTGGACCAGCAGACCTGCACCTACACCTGGACCAGCAGACCTGCATCTACACCTGGACCAGCAGACCTGGACCTACACCTGGACCAGCAGACCTGCATCTACACCTGGACCAGCAGACCTGGACCTACACCTGGACCAGCAGACCTGCACCTACACCTGGACCAGCAGACCTGCATCTACACCTGGACCAGCAGACCTGGACCTACACCTGGACCAGCAGACCTGGACCTACACCTGGACCTACACCTGGACCAGCAGACCTGGACCTACACCTGGACCAGCAGACCTGCACCTACACCTGGACCAGCAGACCTGGACCTACACCTGGACCAGCAGACCTGGACCAGCAGACCTGGACCTACACCTGGACCAGCAGACCTGCATCTACACCTGGACCAGCAGACCTGCATCTACACCTGGACCAGCAGACCTGGACCTACACCTGGACCAGCAGACCTGGACCTACACCTGGACCAGCAGACCTGGACCTACACCTGGACCAGCAGACCTGGACCTACACCTGGACCAGCAGACCTGGACCTACACCTGGACCAGCAGACCTGCATCTACACCTGGACCAGCAGACCTGGACCTACACCTGGACCAGCAGACCTGGACCTACACCTGGACCAGCAGACCTGGACCTACACCTGGACCAGCAGACCTGGACCTACACCTGGACCAGCAGACCTGGACCTACACCTGGACCAGTGGACTGAGTCCCCAACATGAAGAGACTTTCCACATCAACAATGTAAACACATGACACATGGACGTGGTTGGGACATCACGTGACTCCATGCTCCCTGTCATCTCGTCCTTCACCCGCTTGAACGCGATTGTTTTGACTCACGTTGCGTTCAGGTGCGCGCGTTAACTCCGCCTTCCCCACTGGATGAAACAGAGACGCGACCCGCCGCCTCCTGAGTCTCTGCAGCCCGGCGGCAACAAGGCGGGAAGACGTCGTTCAGCTTCCATCACATTAACATCCAACAACATGGTGGAGCAACAGACCTGAAGCCGGCCGCCTCGGGCCGCGGAGAGGTCCACATGCCGTCGGTCCTCGGGAGGTGATCGGTGGAGCTCCTCACCGGGTCCGTGCTCCGGGAGACGCGTCGGTACCGGGCCCCTCGAGCCTCCACCCACCAGCGAGGTGGTCGCGTTGCGGCTCCGGTGACGAGCAGCGAGCCAGCGGGTCGCCTGGCAACGGGCTGAGCGGCGGGACGGCGGCCAATCACAACGGGGCGAAGCGCTTGTTGATGCGCACGCCCCCTTCGGCTGGACCAATCAGAGAGCGAGGGGGCGGGGTCAGCTGTGTTGCGGTCTGAGGTGGGATATTATTGTTCTAATTTCTCAATTACATAACACCCACGCTCTCTCCTGTTTATACACTGAACGGCGTTATTTAAATATGAAGCAACACATTCATAGACAGACTAATGTGTCTTTTAAATGTTTTTTTTCTGTGCCTTGCTCATGGGCAGCATGTCTCCTCTCCCTCAGTGAAGCAGTGTGAGGGGGAGGCCGGCTTGTAAAGGGCAGCAGCTGCACGTCGTGGGCAGCAGCCTCAGAAACGTTCCGGCGTGGAGCCGGGGAAGCCTTCATACACGCGTCGTGTTTTCTCCACTGCGTGGCGCCGCGTCACCAGGAGGGCTGCAGCTCCTGGCTGGAGCGAGTGGACACCATCACGTTTTCTCTACTGGAGGGGAGCACTGGCCTCGTCACGCTGTCTCCACGAAGAAAGAACCCGAGAGGGTTCTGTTTTCTCCACTGAAGAGGGGAAACTAGACGGCACATGATCACTTTCACTTTCAAAGGACGCCCTCCAGGCCACTCTCTTGTTTTCTCCACTGGGAGAGCACCTTAGTGGACACTATCAAATTGTCTAAGCTCAAGGACACATTGGAACAGACTTTATCCCGTTTTCTCCGCTCAAGCACACTAGAACGCACTTTATTCTTATTTTCTCCGCTCAAGGGCACACTACAACAAACTTTATCCTGTTTTCTCTGCTCAAGGACCCTTAGAATGCACTTCATCCCGTTTTCTCCACTTGAAGGGCCCCCTGGTGGACACTTCTTCTTCTTTCTCTCTTTTCGGCATCCTGTTTCATCCAAAGTCTCATTTCAAATGTCATAATCAGAGATAATTCGTCTGTTTTCGGTGAATAGAGAAGAGATCATTATTTATTTTGCCGCCTACACTTTCATTGTGAGGAGGAAAGTGCTCAGAGGTTCCTGAGTGTCGTCATCAGGACTCAATGTCATTCAAACCAAACATGAACTTTAGATGTTTAAAACTAAATGTGATAACACGTGAATCTCTGCTGCCACCTAGTGGATGAACCTCAGACTGTATCTGAAGAGTCGGTCATGTGCAGTTTGCCCCAAACTATAAAAATTGAAGTTTATTTCAGTATTTCCATAATGTTTACTTAATTGATGAAATCTAATAACATTATTATTAATAATAATGATTTTCATAATAATGAGTCACCTCAACCCTATATGTTCCTGGGGGAATATTCACAGCAATGTTAAAATCCATGACATAAAGTCCTGCATAAGCTATATTAATTAATTAATCAGTGAAATGTACTTAAAGCATGAAAAGTAAAAGGTCAGAATGCAGGGCAATGACCATGAAGTGTAAATACATTATATTTGATTAGTATTACTGAAGCATTAATATGCAAGTATAGCATTTCATTTAGTTTAATTCACTGTGTAACATTATTAAATTGTATTTTTATTAATGAAACATATTTTTAAATATCAGCCTTTTTTCTCGTCACTAGATTTAAAAAACAAAATCATTTTCATTACACTAACAATACTATCACCAACAATTCTATTGCACATCTGTTACAGTATTGTTATGACATATATATATATTGTATGTCTTGATCTTTGCAGCACATTGCCTGCATTTTGATAAACATTATTCTGATGGAGAGAAATCTACACAGAAATACAAAAGCAAATCCAACAGTACCAAATTATATATACAAACAAAAACAAAAAAATGGAAGATAAAACGAATTAAAATATATATCTATATACATTTGTAAAGAAACTATAACTAAACTTATAGAAACTATAAGATTATTTTCATATGTTAATATTACATATCATTTATTTTAAATACATTTTTAGTCACAGCGTCAGAAAGATCTTTCAGAGAATGTGGAAGCGAAGATGGATCACTCCTCTTACTTTCCGGGATCCCAATCTACAGCCCGAGTGGAACAGACGCCAATTGGTTAGAAACGAGCAAGGCGTCGCCCGATTGGCTGTTGGCAAGAGTATCGCGCCACCCGATTGGTCGACTGCTTGGCACGCGGAAGTACACTATCTTTTGCTCCTCCTACAAAATATCATTCGTGGAGAAGGAAGAAAAATGGCAGCTGACGATTAGAGAGAAGTGTGAGGATCTTCGCTCGGAGGAGGAAAGAACAACAACAAAAACAACAACAAAAACACGCCACGCGTAAGTTTCTTTCTTCGGACTCGTACGATAGAAGACTTCCGGGCAGAAGGTGAGCGGGAGGCGCGCGCGGGTTAGACGACCCCATGTTGTCAACACTGAGGCCCGGACTATCACCTGGAGCCGCGTCACGCTGCTCGCGCGGAGCAGCGAAATAAGCAGTTTAAAAACAACAATAAGTGTTAATTAGTGTTTCTCTTTCCTCGTAAGTAACGTGTTGTTACACTTATCTCGGGTTGGAGCTCAGGTACCATCTGAGGGCTGGTGTGGTGACGTCACCAGGTGGTTGAACGTTAGCTGGCTGGGAAAAACATTGTAAAGTGTGCAGACTATTGTCTCCCTATGTATTAATATCAACACGTTATATTTAATAATACACGCCCTGAGTATCCGGTTCGACCCGGTCAGGCAGCTTCTTTCATTAAATGTAATATTATATTCTTTAATACAGTGTTCATTTTTCTATAGTATTTTTTTCTACTGTACATTGTTCTTATTATTCTATTGTATTATATATTATATATTTTTGACATTTTATTGCTAACCTGTATCTATAAAAGCTGCTGTTGTGAAACAATTTCCCCTTGCAAGATTAAAAGAGAAACTATTTATCTATAATAAGTTGTTATTTTGACCGTTAACCTTAAATAATTAAAGTTATTTATTATTTAGTTTAGTTTTTACTGTTATTGTCACTCATGGGACACAAAGTTCCCAAAGGAGACGTTTGATCTACTTCCTGCTCCGCTGCTGGAAGGAGTATCTGCTGGTGTACTTGTATTACTACCGTGTACTAACACTGAGATGAAGTACATTCTATATATCACTGGAATCAAAAGTACTTACGTTTTATCAACATGTGCTTAAAAGTTAAAAAGCCCTCGTTGTGCAGAAGAACAGTTTCAGAAGTTATTTACTGCATTGTTTAGTGACTGGGTGGTCTCTAACTCCTTATATGTTTACATGAACTCTGTGTGTGTGAGTGTGTGTATGTGTATAAGTGTGTGTGTATGTGTGTGTGAGTGTGTGTATGTGTATATGTGTGTATATATGTGTGTGTGTGTATATGTGTGTGTGTGAGGGTGTGTATATGTGTGTATATATGTGTGTGTGTGAGTGTGTGTATATGTGTGTGTGTATTAGGGCTGCAACTAACGATTATTTTGATAATCGATTAATCGGTTGATTATTTTATCGATTAATCGATTAATCGGATACAAAAACAAAAACACTTTAATTTTCAACCCTTTATTCAAAACAGGGTCCGTACGGTCATGGAAAACCTGGAAAAGTCATGGAATTTTTAAATGGCTATTAGCAGGCCTAGAAAAGTAATTGAAAAAAATAAAATCCCAAAATATTTGGAAAAGTAATGCAAATTTGTTTTATTCAAATGTTAATTTACACGGTATATATACGGTATGCTTTGGAATTCTCATTGTTAGTTTAAATACTACATCTTCTCACTTTGTCACGTATAGACAGAGTTCTCACAAAATGTTTAATCATGGAAATGTGATTTAAAGTCATGGAAAGTTCCTGGAGACCCACTGGTCACCATGGTGATGAACCTGTTCACTGGTCACCATGGTGATGAACCTGTTCACTGGTCACCATGGTGATGAACCTGTTCACTGGTCAGCATGTGATGAACCTGTTCACTGGTCAGCATGGTGATGAACCTGTTCACTGGTCACTATGGTGATGAACCTGTTCACTGGTCACCATGGTGATGAACCTGTTCACTGGTCACCATGGTGATGAACCTGTTCACTGGTCACCATGGTGATGAACCTGTTCACTGGTCACCATGGTGATGAACCGTCACAAACAGACTGACAGCTCTCCTCTCCTGAGCAGTGGTCCCCATGTGGCCCCGCCCCCTGATCAATATCAGAGACTCGTTCCGATGTATTATTGTGTTCACCTGGCCCGCTGCCGTTGATTGCAGTGAGACGCGGAAAAAATGTGGAGTGGTGCTCTTCTTCGCAATAAAACATCTTTGATGGGACGTGTCGCGTCTCAGCCAATCAGCGTTCAGATGTCCACAGCGTTTGGGAAGTTAGGTTAGCTTGAATGTTAGTCCGCTACATCTGCTGCTGCACGGTGTAGCGATGCTAACAAAGTACCCGTACGTTAAACACGATGTGATTTAGCATATTTTTAGTATCGATACTTCATTAAAAGAGCGATCAGAGCGCACGCGCTGCTCCGCTCCGTTAAACGCTGTCTGAGCGCGCAGCGCTCACAGCGAGTGGGGGCGTGGCTTATCTCCGTTGCCTTTCTCCGTGGAAAAATATTTTCCGCTATCCGCCACGGAATAAATAACCACGTTTTCTACGTTATCCTCTTGTGGAAATGCCACACACGTCGTGACATGTAGCGCCCTGGTGTCTGGGGTCATGACGTCACCCGGAGGCGCACTCAGCTCCGTGAATGTCTCCGACTACGTGAAGGACTTCCGCATCCAGCGCCACGTGAGCAGCAGCAGCCAATTAGACTCATCAACAGAGGAGCAGCTCAGCGCTGATTGGCTCTCACAACGCAGCGTTCCGTCTCTCCCTCCACTCTGGTTTCTCCTGCGCCGCTCTGCGCTCAACTCAACTTTGTTTATACTCCGTGACTTATTGAGCGCCGTAATAATCGCGCGACACAAAGAATCGATAATGAAATTCGTTGCCAACTATTTTAATAATCGTTTTTTATCGATTCGTTGTTGCAGCCCTAGTGTGTATGTGTGTGTGTATGTATGTGTGTGTATATATGTGTGTGTGTATGTGTGTGTGTGTTCTGTTGGAAATAATTTCCCCTTTATGATGTTTTCTTTTTAGAAAACAACTGGAAGCGGACCTGTTGTCGTTGGGCATCACAGTAGAAGCGCCGCCATTGGTCGGTCTTCTAAGAAGCGTCACCATTGGTCCGTCATCACAGGAGCGTTGCCATTGGTCGTCAGTCACCATGGGGAAAACGCCACTAAAAGGCAAGTCTACCACGTTTAACTGTTCATGACTTCAGGTTATTTTATTATTTGAGTTGTTAATAATGTGACGTCTTGTTTTTAGGGTTAAAGAGTTTCAGAGTTACATTTGATATTATTCAAAGTTTCAAATCCAAATTTATTACATTTGTTTACTAACTTATTTTTTGTAAAAGTTTTTACGAATGAAAAATGTTAATTGTTCAAAAGTTGTTGATTTGCCGTAAATAAAAAGTTAAATAAATCATTTTGTGCTATTCTACACGTATAAAATGTATATCTAATAAAAACAATTCACTTTTAGATCAGAAAGACGTGAAGAAGGAGAAACCGGGCCGGATGGTTCCGCTCACGGAGTCCAACCCCGCCTCCGCGAAAGGTCGGAGAGGCTGAGGAAATACTAACGTTAAAAACACTAAACCTCCCACTACTCTTCAGATATGAGATATTAATATATCATTACTTGAGTGGGTTAAAGTCGATCCGTTTGTATTCTGTTCAGATGCCTTCAGCTGGGAGGAGTACCTGAAGGAGACGTCTTCCCTGCCGGCTCCACCGGGATGTTTTCGACAGGTTTGATTTATAAAACGTTTTCTTCTTGCGCGTTACTCAAACATCCGACATGTCTGTGAACGCACCGCCGCTCACGGCTCTCCGGCGTCGCGTCCGCAGGCTCGAGTCCCGTTCTCCAACGACTTCAAGGTGGGCATGAAGCTCGAGGCCCACGACCCGCGCAACTCCACCTCGGTGTGCATCGCCACGGTGATGGGCCTAACGGGCGTTAGGCTCCGCCTCCGCCTGGACGGCAGCGACAACAGCAACGACTTCTGGCGCCTCGTGGACTCGGCCGACATCCAGCCGATCGGCAGCTGCGAGAAGAACGGAGACATGCTGCAGCCGCCGCTGGGTGAGCAGCAGCCGTCAGTCAAACCCACGGGGCCGGGCGGCCAATGGGAACGCACGCCTCATCTCTTTGTCCCGCCCCCTGCAGGCTTCCGGATGAACGCCTCCTCGTGGCCCATGTTCCTCCTGAGGACCCTGAACGGGGCCGAGATGGCGCCGGCCGCCGCCTTCAAGAAGGTTTGAGACCTCGTTGACCCGTCTGTTCTCAAAGGAACCGCAGAACCTCTTAGACCTGTCTGTTCTCTCAGGAACCACAGAACCTCTTAGACCTGTCTTCTCTCAGGAACCACAGAACCTCTTAGACCTGTCTGTTCTCTCAGGAACCACAGAACCTCTGTGACCTGTCTGTTCTCTCAGGAACCACAGAACCTCTTAGACCTGTCTGTTCTCTCAGGAACCACAGAACCTCTGTGACCCGTCTGTCTGTTCTCTAAGGAACCCCCGAGGCCCCCGCAGAACCTCTTCCGGTTCGGCATGAAGCTGGAGGCCGTGGACAAGAAGAACCCGTACCTCATCTGCCCCGCCACGGTCGGCGAGGTGAAGGGCGACGAGGTCTTCGTGATGTTCGACGGCTGGCGCGGCGCCTTCGACTACTGGTGTCGGTACGAGTCCCGGGACGTGTTCCCCGTGGGCTGGTGCTCATTAACCAGGCACAGCCTGCAGCTACCCGGCAACAGCGGTGAGAACCTCACCATGTACCTTCAGCAGAGCCTGAACGCACCATGAGAACCTTATGTACCTTCAGCAGAGCCTGAACGCACCATGAGAACCTTATGTACCTTCAGTAGAGCCTAAACGCACCATGAGAACCTTATGTACCTTCAGCAGAGCCTGAACGCACCATGAGAACCTTATGTACCTTCAGCAGAGCCTGAACGCACCATGAGAACCTTATGTACCTTCAGCAGAGCCTGAACGCACCATGAGAACCTTATGTACCTTCAGTAGAGCCTGAACGCACCATGAGAACCTTATGTACCTTCAGCAGAGCCTGAACGCACCATGAGAACCTTATGTACCTTCAGCAGAGCCTGAACGCACCATGAGAACCTTATGTACCTTCAGTAGAGCCTGAACGCACCATGAGAACCTTATGTACCTTCAGCAGAGCCTGAACGCACCATGAGAACCTTATGTACCTTCAGTAGAGCCTGAACGCACCATGAGAACCTTATGTACCTTCAGCAGAGCCTGAACGCACCATGAGAACCTTATGTACCTTCAGTAGAGCCTGAACGCACCATGAGAACCTTATGTACCTTCAGTAGAGCCTAAACGCACCATGAGAACCTTATGTACCTTCAGCAGAGCCTGAACGCACCATGAGAACCTTATGTACCTTCAGCAGAGCCTGAACGCACCATGAGAACCTTAAGTACCTTCAGCAGAGCCTGAACGCACCATGAGAACCTTATGTACCTTCAGTAGAGCCTGAACGCACCATGAGAACCTTATGTACCTTCAGTAGAGCCTGAACGCACCATGAGAACCTTATGTACCTTCAGTAGAGCCTGAACGCACCATGAGAACCTTATGTACCTTCAGTAGAGCCTAAACGCACCATGAGAACCTTATGTACCTTCAGTAGAGCCTGAACGCACCATGAGAACCTTATGTACCTTCAGCAGAGCCTGAACGCACCATGAGAACCTTATGTACCTTCAGCAGAGCCTGAACGCACCATGAGAACCTTATGTACCTTCAGTAGAGCCTGAACGCACCATGAGAACCTTATGTACCTTCAGCAGAGCCTGAACGCACCATGAGAACCTTATGTACCTTCAGTAGAGCCTGGATGCACCATGAGAACCTTATCATGTACCTTCAGTTCTCATGTTCACTGAGCAAAGCCTGAACGCACCACGAGAACCTTATGTACCTTCAGCAGAGCCTGAACGCACCATGAGAACCTTATGTACCTTCAGCAGAGCCTGAACGCACCATGAGAACCTCATGATGTACCTCCAGTCCTCATGAACTCCTGTGACTCCGCCCCCTCCAGCGAGCCTTCCCAAAGCCGTGTCCGCCCTCCCGACGTCGCCCTCCAAGCCGAGCCGGCGCTCCATGCAGTCTCCGTACCGGCTGCCCAACCCGCTGCCGGCGCTGCCCGTCAGGAAGGGGGTCCGGGGCCGGCGGCCCAAGAGCGAGACCATCGCTTTGCTGAAGGCCGCGGCGGAGGCAGCGGCGGCCGCCAACGCCGCCAACGCCGCCAGAGGCGTCGCGCTCAACGGAGCGGCGCCCGAAGGCACGCCGCTCGTCCCCCGGCTGTACAAGAAGAGGGGGCCCAAGCCCGGCAGCAAGGTGAGCCCTCCCCCCCCCCCCCCCCCCCCCATGATGACATCACTCTTTTACTAATGAATGCATCCTTCTTTCAGAGGAAGTCGAAGCTCCTCCAGAACTCGTCTCAGCTGTCGAGCATCCAGGTTCCTCTAGAGAGCCACGGCAGCCTCACCTCGGTGGTCTCAACAGGTACCCCCCAGACCCCCCAGACCCTCTATAACCAGCTATGCATTTAAAACCAGTACACTACCCCCCCCCGTGTTGTTCCAGTCTGCGTCTACCTGAACAAGCAGGGGGTCTGCGGCCCTCACCTGGACAGGAAGCAGATGCAGCGCCTCCCGGACCACTTCGGGCCGGGCCCGGTGAACGCGGTGCTGCAGCTGGTGGTCCAGTCCTGCATCGACTGTGCGTACCAGCCCAAGGTCCTGCTGAGCGCCCTGCAGACCCACTCGGGGGGAGGGGAGGTGGTCAGAGGTAGGTGGGGGTCCAGCAGATGGACCCTGATGAAGACCAGATCAACGTGTGTCGAGTTCTTCATCTTTAAAAGAAGAGAACGTCTCTTTAAAGTTTGAGATCCGGATTCTCAGTTCGAGAGGCCACCCCGTTTGTTTGACGCTACTCCAGCGTCTTCGTGTAAATAAAGGTCCTTTTGAATGTCCTCCCCCGCAGTGCGAGCCGACGGCGGCGTCCGCGTGGTGAAGCTGCCGGCGGCCTCCAGCGCGTTCTCCGTGCTGCGCTTCCTGGAGACGATGTGCCGCCAGCTGCAGTGCGACAACCTGTTCAGCAGCCAGCCGTTCAGCCACCACGGCTACGACCGCAGCCGGCCAGGTGAGGCCGCGAGCGCCACGCCAACGCCACGCCAGCGCCACGCCAACGCTCCCCATGGCGAGGAACTGACCCCTCCTCTGTGTTCCAGTGAAAGAGGAGGCGCCGGACGCTCCGGCTCGGGGGGCCAAGCGGAGTCTCTCGGGGGCCTCGCCGCCGTACACGGCTCCTGTGTCGCCCAAACATCTACGAACCGACGCTCAACCCTCAGAAGGTACGGAGCAACCACCCCATTGGCTCCTGACCACCAGGGGGCTCCTCTGGTTGTATAGAAGCCTATGCTTCATTACTTAAAGCTGCATTCTCTCCTGACCACCAGGGGGCTCCTCTGGTTGTATAGAAGCCTCTATGAAATGACTTGTCCATGTCCCTCCAGCAGAGACTCTTCCCCATGAGGAGAACGGCCTCTTAAAGGAACAGCGCTACATGGACTCCGCCTCCATCTCCGTGACCCCTCGACCTCAGGCGGCGCCGCGCGGCTCCTCAGAGTTCCACGCCCACGGCGCCGCCCGCTACCGCCACGGCTCGCCGGCCGCACGCCGCCTCTCCTCCAACCCGGCGGAGCTCGGCTCCAAGCAGCCGCTCAGACGGGTAGAAGGTACGTGTGTGTGTGTCTGTGTGTGTGTGTGTGTGCTTGGCGTTGTGTGTGTGTATGTGTCTGTGTGTGTGTTCCGGTGCTCAGTGTGTGTGTGTGTGTTCCGGTGCTCAGTGTGTGTGTGTGTGTGCTTGGCGTTGTGTGTGTGTATGTGTCTGTGTGCGTGTTCCGGTGCTCAGTGTGTGTGTGTGTGTGCTCCGGCAGCAGCGAGCTCCACCACCGGCCCCGAGGCCCCGCCCCCCGGCCGGCCCCCGTCCTCCTGGTCCATCGATGAGGTCATGCAGTTCGTGCGGGACGCCGACCCCACGGCGCTGGCGCCGCACGCCGAGCTGTTCCGCAAACACGTGAGTTCACTTCCTGCTCAGCGGAGCGGCTGAGACTCATTCATGTGTTTCATTGTTCTAACATCACGTCGCCGTGGTTTAGGATTCATACATTTAAACCATTAATAAAATAAAAAGATTATATTAAAAAATAAAAATAAAAAAAAGCTGAAGAAACTAAAAATGCTTTAAAATCATTATCTTTGTTTTGATTGATTGATAGATGTATTGATGGATAGATGTATTGATAGATGTATTGATGGATAGATGTATTGATTGATGTATTGATAGATGTATTGATGTATTGATCCCTCCTCAGGAGATCGATGGTAAGGCTCTGATGCTGCTGCGGAGCGACATGATCATGAAGTACATGGGGCTGAAGTTAGGCCCCGCCCTCAAGCTGTGTCACCACATCGAGCGGCTGAAACACGGGAAACCCTGAGCGGGACCAGGACTCATGGGGGCGGGGCACAGGACCCCCCCCCCCCTTAAAGGGACAGACCCTCAGTACACAAGATGAAATCCTCTGATCTGGACTTCATGGATCCCCCAAAGACGGAGAACCGTTCTCCTCAAAATCATTTCTTATCCCCATCGGAGGAACCGAGAGAAACTGAAACTTCTTCCCCCGAGGAGTCTCTCCTTCTCTTGAGGAGTGTCTCCTTCCCCTGAGGAGTCTCTCCTTCTCTTGAGGAGTCTCTCCTTCCCCTGAGGAGTCTCTCCTTCTCTTGGGGAGTCTCTTCTTCCCTTGGGGAGTCTCTCCTTCCCCCGAGGAGTCTCTCCTTCTCTTGGGGAGTCTCCTTCCCCTGAGGAGTCTCTCCTTCTCTTGGAGAGTCTCTCCTTCCCTTGAGGAGTCTCCTTCCCTTGAGGAGTCTCTCCTTCCCTTGAGGAGTCTCCTTTCGGCCGGATGTCGATCACATATTTATTTTGTGGTTAAAAAGAGAAACGGCAGATTTAAAACATTTAACTTCCTTTTGATTCTTTCACAATAAAAGCCCTGCGATACTTCTGCAGCTTTCTCTTCCTGCCTGCAGTGTTCGTGGATTTTTAATAAATAACATTTTACTATTAATTCTTCATCTGCAAATAGCCATTAATTTAATTATTTTCTCGATTTAATTAATTAGTTGTAGAAATAATGTCCAACAGTGTTTCCAAGTCCAGAATATTCTCCTCAAATGTTTTCAAAGATTTACAGTTTGAACTGGAATCAGAGAATTTTTACTTTTTATATCAAATAACTCAAAACTCGTTAATCAATTAACGAAACGGCTGCCAGTTCATTTAGTTGAGCGATCATCGTCGACCAATCCGATGACCGTTTTCTCAATCATTTGATAAAACGTTGATGACGTCATCAAATGTGTTTTTAGTCCACGACTAAAACTAAATATTCACGTGACTCCTAACATCACTCTGATCGATTCATCGATTAAACAAGAACATTGGTGGTTAAATTAATAGTTGCCAACTAATTGATCAATCAATTAATTATTCTTCCTGCCGTGTTCCTTGTTAAAGAAAAGAGGCGTCGGCTTCGTTAGTGAAGAGGGCGTCGGCTTCGTTAGTGAAGGATGAAGGGGCGTCGGCTTCGTAGTGAAGAGGGCGTCGGCTTTGTTAGTGAAGGATGAAGGGGCGTCGGCTTCGTAGTGAAGAGGGCGTCGGCTTTGTTAGAAGTCGAAGGGGGCGTCGGCTTCGTTAAAGAGGGCGTCGGCTTCTCTCTTGGTTGTGTCACTCACACACACATGTACAGTTTTTATGGGTTTCACCATGAATATCAGCGAACAGAATGTACATTTTTGTAGAAACCTAATATTTTAAAAAGAAGATCAATTATAACGAGTTAGAAATGTGAAGAAGAAAAGAAAAGATGTTTTTAAATGGTATTAAACTGGCTTCTTCTTCATGGGTCACCGAGACGCTTCAGACCTCAGGTCTACGTGGTCTCGGGTCCACGTGGTCTCAAGTGTTTAAAGGAGAAGTTTCCCGTTTCTTTTCCTTCAGGTCTTAAAACAGAACGAAACTCTTCTCGATCTTCACTTGTCATTTTAAACAAAGTGTGTTTATGATGCTGTGTATTTACTTTTGCTTTTTTTGTATAAACTTGCCAAAAACTAAAACATGTGTTTTTTACTGACTGATTATTTACACCAATAATGTATTCATTTCTTTATTTTTCTGAACGTTAACCTTTTAACTGACTTAACACTATTTACTGTATATTACATTATTAATATAATTTTTAATTATATATTTTTTGTTTTATACTAAATTATTTTTTCAGTCTTAATAATAATGAATTGTTTTGATGCAGACAAGTTAAAACTGCACACAAATATGCCCCTTGTTAAAATTGATAAAATACCATGTATTATTATTAATTTCCACCTTCACTAAAATATATCTTTGAACCAACTCAACTCTGATTAATTTATCAATTTTCTGAATTATTTTCTGTATATTAAATAAGGTGGAATATTTTTTCAAATCATGGATGCATACATTTAACATTGTCATAATAAAAATAAAACAATTTAAATATTAGAGGACCAATATGTCCCCTTGTTAAGAATTGCTTGAAGGATACAAAAAAATATATATTATTCTCCATTTTCACTGAGTTACATTAAAACAACACAAATATTGATCATAACCAGAAAATATTCATTAATTTCAGAATTTAAACCCTTTATATTTTTGTATAAATAATGCTGTTATTTATTCAATAGTCATGTTGTTTTCTTCCTGGTATTAGACACTGCTTCAGTGAACGTACATCCGGGTCACTCACCTCGCGCCTCGGTGAGCTGGTGCTGCGGTCCCCCGGTTCTCCAGTTTATTGTACACGTTTGTACACGCTCGTACACGTTTGTACACGCTCGTACACGTTTGTACGCGCGAAGCGCGCGGACAGAAACCAGAGAAGCTAACTAAAAGGATGAAGAGAAACTGCGAAGTAACGGTTCCGCTCAGAGAACTCGGGTCTCACACCTGATGCCAATCAACCACTAAGACACGCCCCCTTTTCAAACTAACGGCTGAGTGAGATGAGGCCCCGCCTCCGACCCTGACAGCCAATAGGGAGACAGTGTACCAAGACACGTGGATAATAAAACATTTATTTTGATTAATGACTTTGTAACTCAAAATTTAAATATTGTATCAACAGTGAGTTATCTATATATATATATATATATATACACACGTTATATAATAATAATTTTATTTATAATAATTATACTTATATATAATTATTATATAATAATTATATTTATATAGAATTATTATATAAGCATCATGTGTTAATATTAATATTATACTTTTGTATTTTGATGCTTATACTGTGAAACTTAAAGCCTGTAAAGACTCATTGAGTGATGGGAGATGTTGGTTTTAGTGCTTCTTCTTCTTTTGTGCAATTATTAGCAGAGTAAAACATATTTATTTCAGTTTTTTAATGCTGACAATTTTTTTATCAGAACTTTTTCAACGAGTAAATTCATAAAATGTTTCTCTGATGTGAAACCACTGCCATCAACACAAACACGTTTAGAGAGATAAATACAACAGAGACACGGAGATGTTTAAGTTCACTTGAAACACAAACTGTACACACACCTGACCTCTGACCTCTGGAGCTTCAGATAAATAACACGTGAATACGTTAGAGGAACCTGTTCGACCCACGTTCAACAACACAGGCGGAAGAGGAGGAGGTGCATGAGTATAAATAAAGAAGGTCTGTCCCTCCTCTGGTCCTCCAGACCTTCACAGGTCTCCTCTGGTCCTCATCTGGTCCTCCAGACCTTCACAGGTCTCCTCTGGTCCTCATCTGGTCCTCCTCTGGTCCTCCAGACCTTCACAGGTCTCCTCTGGTCCTCCTCTGGTCCTCCAGACCTTCACAGGTCTCCTCTGGTCCTCCTCTGGTCCTCATCTGGTCCTCATCTGGTCCTCCTCTGGTCCTCCAGACCTTCACAGGTCTCCTCTGGTCCTCCTCTGGTCCTCCTCTGGTCCTCCAGACCTTCACAGGTCTCCTCTGGTCCTCATCTGGTCCTCCTCTGGTCCTCCAGACCTTCACAGGTCTCCTCTGGTCCTCCTCTGGTCCTCCTCTGGTCCTCCAGACCTTCACAGGTCTCCTCTGGTCCTCCTCTGGTCCTCCAGACCTTCACAGGTCTCCTCTGGTCCTCCTCTGGTCCTCATCTGGTCCTCCTCTGGTCCTCCTCTGGTCCTCCAGACCTTCACAGGTCTCCTCTGGTCCTCCTCTGGTCCTCATCTGGTCCTCCAGACCTTCACTGGTCTCCTCTGGTTGAGTGACTCTGGTCATCATGGAGGAACAGAAGATGTTTTAAATAAATGAACTTCAAGAAGAGACCGACCAGTTGATCTAAAGGACCTGAAGAAGACCAGCAGGACCTTCTGGTCCTCATGAGAACCTGCATGAGTCCGTTCGAGGTTCTGGAGCTTCATGCTCGCTGACCTCTTCGCTCGCATGTTTCTTCAGGGAGCTCAGACCAATCAGAAGAGAGGAAACCTGCTGAGCAGTGACCACATGAAGCTTCAGGTGAGGTTTTAAACTAAAACATGATCCCAAAACACCTGGTTTATAAAAGACGTCTTCAAAGCCACGAGGACCAGGAGAGGGACCGGCGGGTGAGGGGGAGGCTCTTCTGCAGGGGGCGGAGTCTGTTTGTCTTAAAGGTTTAGTTCAGGAGTCAGAGGAGACGTTATAAATATAGTCTCTGGAGGAGAAGAAGCTCATAGAAACATGGGTACTGTCCCTTTAAGCTAGCAGACAACAACAACAACAACAACAACAACAACCCTTGGTTCCCAGTGTGGATCAGTGCGTCACAAACAAACAGGAAGTCAGAAAGCATCTCTGAGACATTCATGACCTCAGTGAATGACAGAAGGTCCGAAGCCCCGCCCCCTCTCGGCCCTAAGCCCCGCCCCCTCCCCGCTCTCACTTCCTGGGGAGCAGCGCCGCCAGTCTCTGCTTCTTGATGGGGAGGAAGTGGATCTCTGAGCCGACCTTCTTCAGTTTGATGGTCCTGTTCTTGGGCAGCTTCTTCTGCGGGTCGTCGGGGTCGTGCGCCGCCACCGGCACGCCGTACAGCTGCTGCAGGGACGCCGCCGCCGCCGCCGCCTGGCCGCCGTCCCGCTTGATGGAAAAGTTCTTGGTGGAGACGCCCGAGAGGCCTTTGATCTTCCCGCAGAGGACGGCGGGGATGGCGTCCTTCACCGAGACGATGACCTTGGCCGCCTCCGGGTTTCCGGCGGCGCTCTGCTGGCCGAGGGCGCCGGACCCGCCCGCGGCGCCGCCCACCGCCCACCGGTGCTGCCGGCTGAAGTCCAGCGACGCCAGACCGCCCAGGAGCTTGGAGTCCACGCCCAGAGACAGAGAGGCGGCGCCGCCCGGACCGCCGCGAAAAGACACGCCCCCGTCGGACTGGACGCACTTCCTCCTCACCGGCACCGACAGGTCCAGCACGTCGTCCTGCTGCGGGCCCGGGTCCTCCTGCTTCAGGACCACCGGGCACGCCCGCACCGAGAGGTCCAGCGCCTGGCCGTCGTCGCCGGGCAGCGAGGACGGCGGCGGCGGCGCGTGGCGCGGCGCGAGCGAAGGCCCGAGGCGCCGCGCGGCCGGGGGGGAGGCGGCGTCCCGAGGAGACGTCTGCGTGCTTTTACTCGCGGTGCAAACGGGTTTCGGCATGTTCCCCTTGGAGTCCTCGGCCGGGGGGGCGGGGACCGGGACCGGCAGCGGCAGCGGCAGCGGCACCGGCAGCGGGATGATGACCGGGTACGGGACGAGGAGCGTGGCGGGGGGCACCAGGGGCGCCAGAGGGGAGGCGTAGGAGGGCGCGAGGGGAGGGAGCGGGAAGAAGGCGGAGCCCGGCGACTGGCAGGCGGAGGCGGCGCCGGCCTGGGGCGGGAAGAGGTCCTGCAGGATGGCGGCGAACGCCGGGTTCTGCAGCAGCGAGAGCAGGTTGGCGTCCTGCGTCTGGCCCGCCGTCTTGTGGTCGAGCGGCGGCGGCGAGGCGAACGGGTTCTGACACAGGACGTCGGCCTGGAGCCGGGGGCCGCCGGCGGCCAGGACCAGCGGGAGGGACACCGGGGTCTGGCTCGCTATCAGGTACGGCGCCGCCCCCATCTGGCCCAGCTGGGCGCCGGTGGCTCCGCCCACCTGGAGGTGGATGGGCAGCATCAGCGGGCCGTCGCCCAGGCACACCGGGTGCAGCACGGCGGCGGCCACTTTGAGCGCGGCGCCTCCCGGAGAGTCGGAGGCGGGGCTCGCAAGAGGCTCCGCCCCTTTGCTGTCGCGGGAAGCAGCAGCGAGCGGGTTCGCTCCTCCTCCTCCTCCTCCTCCCAGCTCGTCCGGCTGGGCGTCGTCTCTTCCCTCCATCAGTTGGAGGAGTCGTCCAGGTCTTGGTCGGGTTCTACTGACGGGTCTCGTCCATTATTCTTCCGGCCCTGAAACGGGAAACGCAAAGTTTAAAATGTTTCAGGTTCAAATGTTTCAGTCGTTTGAAACAACGAAAAGACAAAATGTAACGACTCAAAACCTTTTGATGGAGCTTCAAATGACGAGAACACAAATGAATACATTTTTTTTTTGTGAGAGGAGTTGATATTCTGAACAGAGTGAGACATCCACGACTCAAAGCTTCTCTCTCTCTCTCGAAAAAGAACCAATGAGATGATACCTTCTCTAGGAAAGATGAGAAAAGACACACAAGAACATTTTAAAAAGATTATATATTATATAAATAATATATTATATAATATATAAATAATATATTATATATATTATATATATTATATATAATATATTATTTATATTATAATATATATATTACATTGTCTGCAGAGATAAAACGTCCCTCGAGGGCCAGCGAGGTCAATTATTCATCCCGGTACGAGTCGTCTTTAAGACAACAGGCCGGCCATACATTTGACATGAATAAATAAAACTCAATTAAATGCAGCCCCCCCCTCCCTCCTCCCCTTCATGTGGTGTCGGGTGGCCCCCCGGAGCCCTCTGCCCCCCAGGCTGGTTTTATATTGTCCCTCAGCATAGATGAGACCTTGTGATGCGTCTGATGGATTACACCAGGAATCTGCACCAGACGGGGGGCTGCTGACCTCGTCTCTGTTTCAGGGGGGGGGGGCAAACAGCGCTGGCTCAGTTTCAGACGGTCAGCCGCGCGCTGGCCCTTTAAGGGCTCACACAGGAAGAGGCCGGCTGCAGCCCGTGGTTGTTGTGGTATGAATGATGGAGGAGCTGTGGGGAACCGGCCCGATGCTCTCAGTCTTTCTACGAGAATAAAATATGAAAGAATAAAAGTCTCTCTTGCTCGGCAGGTGATGAGGTCACGTGGTGAGGTCACGTGGTGAGGTCACGTGATGAGGTCACGTGATGAGGTCACGTGATGAGGTCACGTGGTGTCACGTGATGTCACGTGGTGAGGTCACGTGGTGAGGTCACGTGATGAGGTCACGTGATGAGGTCACGTGATGAGGTCACGTGATGAGGTCACGTGATGAGGTCACGGTGAGGTCACGTGATGAGGTCACGTGGTGAGGTCACGTGGTGAGGTCACGTGGTGAGGTCACGTGGTGAGGTCACGTGGTGAGGTCACGTGATGAGGTCACGTGGTGAGGTCACGTGGTGAGGTCACGTGGTGAGGTCACATGATGAGGTCACGTGATGAGGTCACGGTGAGGTCACGTGATGAGGTCACGTGGTGAGGTCACGTGATGAGGTCACGTGATGAGGTCACGTGATGAGGTCACGCGATGAGGTCACGCGATGAGATCACGCGGTGAGGTCACGCGGTGAGGTCACGTGGTGAGGTCACGTGGTGAGGTCACGTGGTGAGGTCACGTGATGAGGTCACGTGGTGAGGTCACGTGATGAGGTCACGTGATGAGGTCACGTGATGAGGTCACGCGATGAGGTCACGCGATGAGGTCACGCGATGAGGTCACGGTGAGGTCACGATGAGGTCACGTGGTGAGGTCACGTGATGAGGTCACGTGATGAGGTCACGTGATGAGGTCACGTGATGAGGTCACGTGATGAGGTCACGTGGTGAGGTCACGTGATGAGGTCACGTGGTGAGGTCACGTGGTGAGGTCACGTGATGAGGTCACGTGGTGAGGTCACGTGGTGAGGTCACGTGGTGAGGTCACGTGATGAGGTCACGTGGTGAGGTCACGTGGTGAGGTCACGTGATGAGGTCACGTGATGAGGTCACGTGATGAGGTCACGTGATGAGGTCACGTGGTGAGGTCACGTGGTGAGGTCACGTGATGAGGTCACGTGGTGAGGTCACGTGATGAGGTCACGTGATGAGGTCACGTGGTGAGGTCACGTGGTGAGGTCACGTGATGAGGTCACGTGGTGAGGTCACGTGGTGAGGTCACGTGGTGAGGTCACGTGATGAGGTCACATGGTGAGGTCACGTGGTGAGGTCACGTGATGAGGTCACGTGGTGAGGTCACGTGATGAGGTCACGTGGTGAGGTCACATGGTGAGGTCACGTGATGAGGTCACGTGATGAGGTCACATGATGAGGTCACAACAGAAGTTAAAACACTTTGAGGAAAGGTGTCAGAGATTTGCCAGGAGAGTCTCTTTAAATTTCCTTGTTGGATTTGGAGCTGAGAGGAACAAAGCCCCCCCACCCCAAAACACACCTCCAACAGCCAATTACATCTCATTACAGAGTCACATGACACCTCATCACGAGCTTCACGTCCTGTTGCAGATTCACTTTGTTCTTATATTTACCTTTAATTTAAATTATAGAAGTCTATTTTCTCTCCTGACCACCAGGGGGCGACTCCTCTGGTTGTATAGAAGTCTAAGCTTCATGTGTTAAAGCTGCATTCTCTCTCCTGACCACCAGGGGGCTCCTCTGGTTGTATAGAAGTCTATGCCTCTCTCCTGATGCTTAGGGGCGGGGCTACAGGGTGATTGACAGGTACCAGACACTCTGGTCACTCCATGGTGTCGGGGTAATCCAAGATGGCGTAGCTCCTTACAGTCTGTGCAGTGTCTTTACCAATAGAGCTTCAGATCAAGAGAGCTTCAGATCAATAGAGCTTCAGATCAATAGAGCTTCAGATCAATAGAGCTTCAGACCAAGAGAGCTTCAGACCAAGAGAGCTTCAGATCAAGAGAGCTTCAGACCAAGAGAGCTTCAGATCAATAGAGCTTCAGATCAAGAGAGCTTCAGATCAATAGAGCTTCAGATCAATAGCGTCAATAAAACAGTTGAAGGCTCCGGCTGCTGAAGGGCCCTGAACGCCTCACCATCGGGTTCATGTGAGGACGTCTCCAGACACACATGACCCAGAGGTACTAGACTGTAGGGCTACCAGTGTAGTGGTGCTACCAGTGTAGTGGTGCTACTACCACTACACTGGTAGCACCACTACACTGGTAGCACCACTACACTGGTAGCACCACTACACTGGTAGCACCACTACACTGGTAGCACCACTACACTGGTAGCACCACTACACTGGTAGTCCTAATAATACTAGTATTGTACTAGTACCAGTGAACTAGTAGTACATGTAGTACTGGTATTGTAGTAGTATTAGTACAATGAGCCCCCCCCCCCCCCGTTCGCCGTGAATGCGCACAGAGGCTCTTGTGTGACGTGAACGCGCACGGCGGCGACATGAAGGGCATCGGGGCGCGTGACGCGAATATCACAACAAGCTTTATTCTGCTTCTCTTTGAATTCTAGTCTTTCTAGACCGGAGACCGGGGACCGGAGACCGGAGACCCGAGCCCCTTAGAGACTCGGAGACCCGAGCCCCGGAGACCAGGGACCGGAGACCCGAGCCCCTTAGAGACTCGGAGACCCGAGCCCCGGAGACAGGGGACCGGAGACCCGAGCCCCTTATAGAGGTTATAACTCATCATGTCTTATAACGAGCTCGTGCGCTCAGCAGGACCGGGTCTCCGGGTCTCCGGGTCTCCGGTGAACGCACGCGCCGACCGGAGGGGGAGGAATCAGCGCGTGAGATCAGAGGGACCGGCGGCTCGCCTCCGGTCGTTCCGTTAATCTCCGCCGTGTGAAGCGCGTGGAGCTCCGGTCACTCACCGGGGGGTCGGCGGCTCCTCCGGGGCGGCCGCCGCTGCTCGGTGGTCGGCGACGGGGAACCGGGAACCGGGAGACCGGAACATCAAGAGATGAATAAAGACTCTTATTTACCTCCTCCGTCTCAGGAGCGACGCCAGACTGAAGCTGCGCGCGCAGCTCCGTCAGCGGGGTCCTCCCCCTCTTCTTCTTCTTCTTCTTCTTCTCTGAACACATTTAATACATATTGATAATTAAAGGTGGATACGTGAAATAATGTAAAATTAAAATTAAATTCGGTTATAAATTGCTACTATTATTAGTATGAGTATCCTTCTGTTTGGTTACACGTATATAATTATACATATATATGTGGGCCTATATAACTACATGAATGTAGTTTAATATTATTAGTTGTTTTGTTTTTAACTTAATAATAAAACTCAAAGTTTCTCCTCTTTAGATTAAATGTGGTCAGAATAAGACGGAGACTTGATTTAAAGTAGATTGTTCCCCGAAGGGAGGAATGTCCTCCTGTCCTCCTGGGAGAGGGACTTAAGCCCCTTAGTGCGGCCGGGGGTCCCAACCTGAGGGTCGGGGCCCCACCGGGGGTCACGGGGTTAAGTCCAGAGGGATCGCGAGATTATGAACAGGAAATAAAAAGATAGGACAAACAAACTCACACAGACCGAGCCGACGGACACGCTGCGCAGCGGGTGTCTGGCCTTTCAATCGTTTTCTTGTGAATTTAAAGCTCAGAAATACGACGGACCTCGAACACACCAGGTGAAAGTCTCCATATTAAACCTGATGTGTGGAGATGAACCGACAACCTCTGAGTGTCTGAGGAGCAACAGGAAGCTCTGGATGACTCCTCATTCAGTGGAACCCTGGAGGAGGAAGAGGAGGAAGAGGAGCAGGAGTCGGCAGCTGTGGGTGAGCCGGGTCCCCTGGGTCTCCATATCAGTCCCAGGCAGCCCGGGGCTCGGCCTCGGGGCCCCCGGGGCCCCTCATTGTTCCATGGAGGCTGTTTAATGCTCCGTAATGAGACCCACAATGCACTCTGGTGGCCCGGTGGGGACTCTGGAGAGGGCCCTCCTCTTAGCTCCTCCCCCCACGCTGACTCACACGAGGAGGTGAGATGATGCCATATGGCCATGTCATCTAAATAATATATATACATATATATATATATATATATTATTCATATATATAAATATAAATATGTATATTAAATAGTATATATATTTATATTATATATATACATATATATAGCTTCACAATACAAGCTGGTGCATTTATATATACAGGACTGTCTCAGAAAATTAGAATATTGTGATAAAGTTCTTTATTTTCTGTAATGCAATTAAAAAAACAAAAATGTCATGCATTCTGGATTCATTACAAATCAACTGAAATATTGCAAGCCTTTTATTCTTTTAATATTGCTGATTATGGCTTACAGCTTAAGAAAACTCAAATATCCTATCTCTAAATATTAGAATATCATGAAAAAGTATATTAGTAGGGTATTAAACAAATCACTTGAATCGTCTAATTAACTCGAAACACCTGGAAACACATTTTCAAATGTTTGATTTTGTTTTGCTGTTTGCTGTTTGTTTCAAATTTTATGAGATAGGATTTTAGAGTTTTCTTAAGCTGTAAGCCATAATCAGCAATATTAAAAGAATAAAAGGCTTGCAATATTTCAGTTGATTTGTAATGAATCCAGAATGCATGACATTTTTGTTTTTTTAATTGCATTACAGAAAATAAAGAACTTTATCACAATATTCTAATTTTCTGAGACAGTCCTGTATATATGTATATTATTCATATTTATATTTAAATATGTATATTAAATCATATTTATATATATATATATATGCATATATAACTAAAGTTAATTTCTTTGTTTTTATTGTTTGCTTTTATTGTTTGTTTTGTTGTGATTTTGTTTCCCTTTTTTCTATCTTTGTGAATGTATGTTTTGCTTATCATCTGGATATTAATAACACGTCTTATGTGCAAATAAATAAGATAAATCATTTATAAATATAGAGTAGTCGCCCCTTGGTGGTGAGTAGTGAGAATGCCCTCACATCTGAGAAGCTTTGTGATTCTATCTTCACATAAATCAGAGGATGAGGTCGTTGTGACGCGCTCCAAACAGACCAGAGCCTTGTTTACCTTCTCCTCCTCTTCTTCTCTTCCTCTCCTTCTCTTTCCCTCCCTTCCTCCCAGCGAGGCGTTCCCGTTGACGACTCGGCTGAGAGCTTCACCGAAGACAAAGAGGCCTGATTTCAATTCACAGCCAATCTGCATTAAATTACCCAGAATCCTCCTGTGGCCCTTCCTCTTACATCAGATGCCGTTTCACAATATTAAGCTATTTATTTATTTCCCTTCAAGGAGAGATGTTACAGATTAATAACTATAACAAAAAAATAAACATCCCCTAATTATTGTGATTAATAATGTTATGTATAAATATGCAAATGAGGCATTCTCTAAATCATAAAATAAAGCCTTCTCTCCATGTTTATATAAATAAATGTGCTTCATAATATATAGTTTTTATGAATACATTTATTATAAATTAACAAACCCTTCTGTAGAAAAAATAGAACGACATTTGTTTCTTTAGAAAGTTAAAACATTTTTTTGTATAAATCTGAGATCATATTAAACTGTTTATTTTAACCACTTCTCTAGTTTTAATAATATCATAAACATTTGATTGAAGAGAACCAGAAACAATTCACATACTTGACTTAAAGGGTACCTGTAGTGCAAATCACTATGTAGCCAGATCAAAAGATAATGTGTTTCTAAAGGTTATTCATGCACTGACGGTCCAGTATTCAATAACAATACGTAGTTTAGGCTGTTCAAAGTGCTCAAATCCGACATGCGACAGTGCACTGGAGCTTGAATATGTCGCGGGTGGTGTGACGTCGGAACGTTGATAGATCGACAGCCAGCCACAGCGGATGTGTTCAGATACCAATATAAACAACGTCGAGCGCTCGCAAACAAATGCTGAGAGATTGATAATATGGACGATGAAAGATTGTCTGATTCAGCAACTGGATACTTGTTTGAACCTTTAAAAGCAGACTATCCCCATTTAGTGAATTGTGACAGCGATGATAGCGATGATTCTGATGAAGTTGATGCCGAAGGACCGCCGGTCCAGATGCTTCACCGTGCGGACCGTGCACGCAAGTCGGCGGACGTTTGGTGCAGTTGTGGGAAATGTGTGCCACAAAAAACAGACATAGAGTGCATTTGTTGTAAAGAGCACAAACTTATGTCCGATGATATAGTGACATTAGACCTCATCTGCTTCACACAAAAGCGTGAGCTTGATAGCTACATCGCGCATAAGCCAGCGCTGGAGATGTCTTTCATTGATGCAATGATCGGCCGACATGTTCGGGGGCCTGCACCCGAGGGAGAACTGTCAAATCGGTAAGTTAGCCAGTTGCTTCATGTAGGCTAATTTGCGATCACCAGAGTTGGTGTGATTATTACTAATATTCTGAATATATTCACCTTTATTCTCCCATAGCGAGAGGCCTAACATTTGCCTGCATACTATCGCATACTATCGCAGTATCTCCATTGATTTTGACCATATAGATTGTGTAATTCTTCGCTACGAATGTTTCACGATAGAGGGAAAGACATTTATTTGTCAGTAGAATACATTGTTTTCAAGTATACGTTTTAATATTTCCTCTTTTTTTCAGCCAGTACAGGTTGATGGCCTATCGCACGTTTACCAGATACATCCACCGTGGCGAGCTTTTGGGAAGACACGTCAGAAGACCACTACCTTCATGCTGTGTGGAGTATATCCATAAGAAGTTTCCTTCTGAAGATGGCCACTACACAGGTTTCAAGGAGTACTCAAAAGCCACTGTGAATGACTAAAAGTACAAGCAATCCTAAATATATTTGAGCGTGAGGAACCAGTAATATATATAATGTGTCATTGTTGGGCAGTGCCAATTTGTACTTGGTAGAAGGAACACATGGTGCTGATTCACGAGTATTTCACAAGTTATTGAATTTGGAAATAAACTTCTGTTATACATTCATATCAGAAAGGAAATATATGCATGTGTGTTTGTTATTTGTCATAGTTCCATTTATATCTCAGACCCATCCTCTAATTGCTGAAACATGTTATACCTAGCACCACTGAGCCCTTTTGTATCTACCACTTGGCATCCTTACACAACCTCGCTTCTTGAATGTAGGTATAAATAAGCTTTTGCATTCATTATCTGATGGGACTAGCATGTGCATCACAAACTAAAGCTATACAGACTGTATAAAATAACACAAATATCAAATCAAGTCATAATATTTTGTGAAGATTATCTATTTTATTGATTATTTATGAATATAACGAAGTGTTCATACATACGATTTATAGGCAGCTGGTTTCTATTAACATGACAAGATAATTTTCTTACATATGAATTTTAGGTAAACAGTCCATACAATTTTGGCCCAGGATTTTCTGGGAAATAATGTCTGTACTGATAAAGAATGCCGAAGAATAACCAGGCCTTTCGGATTGCTGAGGAGGACCATGGCAGATCAAAGGTGGAGTTCTGGGTGCTGCACATGGATGTATGTTTGAACATATATTTACAATTGTAACGTCTTTTGACACCCTCAATGACCTTGTACTTGTAAACAAATATCACACAGTTAATTGCTTCCTCAATTTTGTTTCTACATGAGAGCTCACATCTTGTTTATTGCTATTTCCATAATCACACAATTATTTTTTTCATAGTTTGCACTTCCACTGTAAACCAAACAATCCCCATGTATATTCAATATGTAATCTTATAACAAAATCGTTGTCATTTCAGATATAATTATTGCAAAAGTGAGGAAATTCTAGCAAATAACTAATTGGCAGAGTATCGACATCAGATTAAAATCTGGATGTTTGCTTATGAATGAGCTCCTGTTTAGAAGGAGCTGGTTTCATAGAGATGTTTTTGGCACCTGGTTTGGGAGCTAGTGGCAGAGCAACTCTTCGTGACCTCACTTCCAGTGCCCTCTGCACAAGACCTTGTAGGTGATCCTGGGATGTCGCAACATAAGTTGGTCTTGCATGATAAGCCCCCGAATGCTTCTTGTACTCCATTCGGAACCTACTTTCCCAACGCTTGCTGATGTTGAATTTTCTGCCAGCACAACTGCCTGCTCCTTCCCAACATTGGCATTGTGGTCTAACACAGCCAACTGGTTCCTGCCTAACATGCACTGAAAATCAAACTCTTGTCTTTTGGGGCAAAATACCAAGAGTTTTGAATGAAACGTCTCCAGTTTCCCTGTATGGCAGAACAAACTAAGCTGCCGGATGTCCCTGACTAGCTTAGGCTCCAGCACAATATCCTTCAAAGCCAACAGAGAGGGACCCTTCAGCCACAGTCTTTCTTGCTGTTCTTCCTTTGTCAATGGTTTGTGTGGACACTGGTTGACAAAAGTGCTCCCTGACCATCTATGTATGCCAGCTACATGGTAAATCACACTAGTGAATAGTTCTACCAGTTTATCAGGGTTTCCTTCACAATTTCTACTGCTAAACCACACATGATTTAGGATACTCCTCACCCAGGGGGCCAAGTCTGCATGTTTCTTTTTCTTTGTAAGTTCCTTCAACTTCTTCCTAATACTGTTTACAATGTGGAATACATCGAACTGGTGGTCAATGCCCCTCCCACTGTAATCCTTCTTTATCACTGCTCGAATTCCCACATGCCTGTCTGTGGCCACAGTGCCAACAGGTACACCCTCCTCCAGAAGTCTATCCAGGACCTTACAAAAACCATACTTCTCCATGGATTGAGAAGTGCCTGTTTGTGTCACTTGAACCAACTCAAAATCTAAGATTTTTTCAGTCTTCGAATCCATGAAGGAGTATGTGCAGTACTTAGCACAGAAACCAGGACTATCACATCTGCCATCTCCACCTAGGGTCAACTTTTCACTTGAAACTTGTGCCTCATCTACCAATCTCTGCCTCTCTGCCACCCACCTCTCATTAATCACTGGTAACAGAATATCTCTCTGAAAGCCATAGAAAGTTGACTGAGATGAAGGCAACATTTATCAAATCTGCAAGCTTCTTTACTCTGGTGTATGTTAGCCCAGAGTAGAGGGTAGCAGCACTTAACAAAAGATTACCTGATGCAATTTTGCCATTTCCCTTCCCAATGAATGCTTGGCCTGACCAGGTCACCTCGTTATGGTTACACAAGTATTCTATATATATGAGGATATTTGTGCCAGAGATGACTGTACGAGTCTTGTGGACTGGGCTTTTACATTGTGAACAAACAGTCAAGCTGACAAGTTTGTCGATAGACTCTTCAAACACTATAAACTTTCTACATTGTACTTGAGTCCAGAATTCACCATTGTCGTCATCCATGCTGGACTCGTTCGAATCGCCAGAACCATTTAGAAAGCTACCATCTAACTTTTCTTCCAGCTTGGTTGGTTCCTCTGCACTGTCCGTGTCCACATACATATCACTGGACTCAAGAAGTTTCTATGTGTATGTCAGTTGACTGCGTGGAGCAAAGCTGTAAACCCTTTGATGATGAAGGCACAGGGCTACATGGATGCAAGAAATCCTTTGGTGGATTATTTATCACGGGTGTGGAGGTAACCACAGCGTCAGCTGAAATGTCATCAGGCCGCTTCATACTGTAACAGTGGTCATCATCTACGGCAGGGTAGCTGGCCTGCTTACTCAGCAAAATTTGTGTGCCTGGTTCAAGGACATATATTGATGATTCGGCAGGAAATATCTGTACTGGGTCTGTCTGGACCTCACGATGACACACCTGAAACAGAAGAATTGTACAGATAATTAAAATAAAAGAATTGTGCTATCTGATTTGGGCTTTCGGGAATCAAGGTTGCTAATTCATATAGAACTGATTCAAATTGTAAAAACAATTGCAGTGACCTACGATAAACCTAAGGCAATATGTGTAGGCAGAGCTCACCGGAAACTCACTGGTACCTTCTAGTACCTCCAGAGTCCAGACTCCAGTACCTTCTACCTAGTGTCAAGTAAGCCTGCTCCCTTAGCAGCCTAGATACTATACTTTAGTGTGTATATAGTAACATGAACAATTTCAAATATATTGTATTCTTAAAATTAAAGAGGTCTCTGTTCTGCATTTATTACATAGGTACTGGTCTGATTTCTATAAACTGCAGGATCTTTCAGGTCTAATAATAAAGTGACTAAGTTTTAATATGTTTTCCACAACAGAAAAAGCAGCTTTATGAAAATGTCACTTACATTGGCAGGATATACAGGATCTGGCTGTCCCAGCTGAACTGGTTCTTCAGAGTCACAATCACCTGATGATGGAGGGCTTTGTGCTGGTGCTACTGAACTTGCTGCTGAGGCTTTTGACAGTTCATGAAGAAACTGAAAAATAAATGACAATTTATAATGTATATTGTGAATGTCTAAAAGTGGGAGGATCGTAGGTAATATAAATGGTTCTACCCCATACTTTAATAGTTATGGAGACTGTAAACCAGAAAATGACCAATTACAAACAAACATATATATGTCATAATTTGGTTTATTTTACCTACAAATAAGCCTAATGGGTGTAGCACGTTGTTGATTTGGGCTACAGGTACCCTGTATAGACCATGATAACATTGATGCTAGTCCTAATTTTTCTAGGATTATTTATCATTATAATAATAATTATTATTTTATGTTAAGTATACCTTATGGTAGGATGGCTTATTTCCACATATGATGTTATAGCCTATATGTATATAATCTATATATAATAATTTAATTAACAAATAAAATTAATTATGTTTATTATTAATAGGCCAAGCACATTGACATTCCTCTATAAAGATCTAATTATACCACAGATACGTGGTCAGTTATAATATAAATTAGTCATCCAAATTAAAGTAAATTTACATTACATATCACAGGTCCCATAATAATATTTATGCCAGACTTACCTTTTGTTTATCTCTGTTCGCAACACGAACATTGCGGCCTTTATCTGATGCTGCTGCTTTTCGATGAACAAATACTGTTGGTACAGCATCGGGCTTCAACCTGGTCCGGCCCTGATATTCCAACAATTCGGCCTGCATGTTTCTCTCATAGCAATCTGGATCGAAGTGATCTTCACATACCACGGAGTTTTTGCTGAATGTAAATGTTTTAAAAGTATGCCCGGTTCCTAAATTGTGCAGCCACTTCTTCGCGAGCACCTTCTTTTCCTCTGTAGTAGGTTTGGGCACGCAAAAGAACTTTTTAGTCTTGTGACTCCGTTTATTATTGAGACAACCGAACGCCTTGCACTGCGCCATCTTGGCGTGAACTCCAGACGTGAACTGGTTTGAGGCCACCGATCTATCCCAAGAAGCAACACGTGTAGAAGTGGCTCCGGATTGGCTGAATTCCTTTCAACGTTCCTACGTCATAGTTAGCTTTGAGCTGGAGTAAATAACTAGCAAAATGGCTGCGCCCACGGATTCGGAATTTTGACAAATAAATGTAAATCCTCGGGCTATGCGTGACTTGTTGACAATAGCAGCGGGGTAAATATGATTTATTTGATGCGCCGAATGGATGTAGCACGTTGCTGTTTTGCACTACAGGTACCCTTTAATGGGCCAGTGTGTAGCATCTGGCGCCATCCAGTGGTGAAGATGTAGATTGCAACCAACTCAAAACTTTTAAACCGCTAAAGCTCCTTTAAATGCTACTGTCCCTTTAAGAAACTACATGTATGCATAAGGAAAAGAGCAGCATTGCAAATGTTGTTTAAGATGCAAGTATACTATTTAAAATGTACTTTAAGTACAAGTGAAATTACTCGTTATATCTTTTATTATTAAGCAAATGTTTTACTATTTTATTTCCTGATGGGTAATTTCATCCTTAACTTTTCATCCTTTTTTCATGCAGTTATGAAATATATTGATGTAAAAGCGTAGTACGTACAGTGATGAGTAACTTCAAGAGATGTAGTGGGATAAAAGTATAACGAAGTAAAAAGTCAGATCAGAACAAACGAGCCGGAGTCGTCTTCAGGTCACATTTATTCACCTGAACACATGAGCTCACCTGTCCTGTGATTGGTTCATTATGGGACGCCCAACGCTGACTGCTAAATAAATACCAGACGAGATTCAGCAGCTCAACACAAAGGGTTAAAATCAACTTTAAAAACATCTTTCTGGTTTTTAGTTTTTTTACATCAGAAACAAATAAACCTTTTGTGACGGCTCAGAAGTTTCTGTATTTACACGTCTGTACAACACAAAGAAGAACAAAGCTGAGAACAAAGATCTGGAGTCTCCGTTGGGCCCGAAATACGGAATACGAAAAATAAAAAATGAAATATGAAAAATGAAATATGAAATATGAAATATGAAATGCATCGAGTACCAAGAGTCACGGAACAGAAGTTTGATGTTGCTACACAAGTCAAGGTCATGAAAACAGATTTTAAATCTTAAATATTTGCAGGAACAGAGAAACAGATGCCTCTTCACGAAAAGTCCCGTGTCAAATAAATGAAAACAGCATTGATGTTGTTGATGTTTACAGCGTTTGATGTTGTTGATGTTTTATCTTGTGAGTGATCCAGTTAATCTCATTCCATGTGTATTTGTGTGTTTGTGTATTTGTGTGTTTGTGTATTTGTGTAATTAGTTTGCATCCTTTGTAAACCAGGAAGTCATCACGTGTGTTTATAATAATAATAATAATAATAATGATATGTTTCAGTGTCACTGGCGTTGAGCTCATGATGAAACATTTAGTTTGAATAACTTTTCTTGAGATGACGAATTAACTTATGATCCCAAAAAAGTGAAATACACTTAAAGAGATAAGATAGAAACGTTTAGAGCAGCCGTTGTTGTCGTCGTCGTCGTCGTTTCCTGTTCGTCGGATTTAAAACGTCGGAACGTCTGATTTGAGTAACTCGAGCGTTTCTCTGCATTTAAAACAACAGGAAAGAGTTCTGGAAACGTTTCTGTCGCTGACAACAAATAAATATATTTAGGTTGTTGTGTTTTCGATGGGGAATAATAATAAAGAACAGAAGTTCTTCTGCTTCATCACAGATGAAACTCGGCTCCACCTGGAGCTCCACATCCTCTACGAAACCCCCGACCGACACACACACACACACACACACACACACACACACACACACACACACACACACACACACACACACACACACACACACACACACACACACACACACACACACACACACACACACACACACACACACACACACACACACACACACGATCCTCCTGAACACTTTCAACTCGCCTCCTTCACACAATGCACAAACCCTGAAATGACCTTTGACCCCGACACGTGACCTCCTTGTTCTGTTGCTCATGTTGCTCCTCCTCTTCCTCTTCCTCTCCGCCTCGTGACTTTATTTAATCGTCTTATTGCGTCAGAATCTCTAAAAACATAATGAGAGTCGTCTTTGAGTTGATTTACGATTCTTTTAAAAGTAAAATATACAAACACCCCGTGTGATCAGACGCAGCGAGGCGTTCACTGCTGGTTCTCCACCGGGGGGGGGGGGGGGTCTGTTGTGTCTACAGTTGCATAGGTATTCACAGAATACAGAATTACACACAGTATATTTCTTCTACTTTGACAAGATCAAACCTCTGACAGCAGAGCGGACACGAACCCACTGGAGGAAGGAGCTGATGGAACATAAACTATAAACTATAAACTAAACACGAAACACTCGTTGGTGAACGGGAGCCAGAGTTCTGCAGCGGGTCGGATTTTAAGTTCATTTTATTTTCATGTTTGGCTGAAAGCTCGATTTGAAGAACACGAGGGTCGGATCGCAGGTTTGGGATTTTTTTTAAACAGGCCGATGGGCAATTAATATCAAATCTAATTATGAAAGATAATAATCACACAATTATCTTTAGAGAGTAACTAAACCCTCAAACCATGTTGGTGTATTTGGTGGTGTCGTTGGTGGATTCGGGTCCTAAACGTCACATTTTAGTGCAAAGTGTTTGAATCTCGACATCATGTGTTATAAACAGGCATCGGGCTGCCCCCTGCTGGTGGACATTGGCGAACGCAATTTGTTTTTAGCTGTTAGCCGTAATGCTGCCTTGCATGTAAACTCAAATTCACAAATGTTAATCAGAGTATAAAATGTGTTTTGTCCCTTTACAGCAATAAGACAAAATAAAACATGCTAGTGATTAGCATTAGTGCTAAACATGAGCATGATCTAATCAGAAGGGTAGCCATGAAGTTTAAAAACAGCAGTTCATGTCCCGGGACTGCAGCGCGACATCGGGGTGGAATTAGCATGCTAGCTAGCTCGCTAAGTAGCCAGCCGCTAAATGAGTAAACATTAAAAAAGGAGCAAATAAAATATACATTTAAATTGCATGTCTGGAATTTTCCTTCGTTATAAATTCTGCTCTCAGCCTCACGAGGACCGGCATCCTGAGATCGTAGGGTTACTATTCATTTATCTATTCTTTAAGGTTCACATCGTTCTGAGACTCGCCGCGGAGGAAACCGTCTAAAAGTGGAACAAGAATTACCAAAAATGAGACGTCTTTAAAACTGTTAGTGAAATCACGATTATTCTGAAACAAACGTATCAAATATATATTAGAACTCATCGTGGTCCGTTTATTGACGAGCTGCTTCCTGTCAGGCCTCCGTGGAGCCGGGAGGCGAGCGCTCGTCAGGAGGACTCCCGTCAGAGTTCTCCGCCTCGCCCTCGGAGATGGCCTGCATGGGCGCCGGGTACAGTCTGCCGCGGGCGCCGTACCGGCTGCTGTTGGCGGGCGGCGGGATCCTGGGGCGGCCCTGCCTGGAGGCGGCGGGCGAGAGGAGGGGCTTAGGGGAGAAGCCCTCGGCGTCGGCTCGGGGGTCGTGGCCCGAGAGCCGGTCCGGTCCGGACCGGAGGGGGGAGGCGGGCTCTTCGGGCCGTCCGGGCGAATCCATGGGGAAGTCCGCCGGGAAGGATTTGGGCGCTCCGGGACTCTTGAGGATCTCCGTGGCCGACATGCGGTAGCCGGCCTCGGAGCGGCTGCCCTTCCTCAGCAGCAGCAGCTTGAACTCCTCGTTGGAGGTGCTGGACTTCTTGGCGCTCCTGAAGATGGATCCGGACACTCGGTGCAGGCCGGGCGGGGTCCCGACGGGGGAGGAGCCGGGCGGCGACACCGGGGACACCGGGGAGCCCGCGGGGCTGCCGGGCGGCGTGCCGCCAGACGCGGCGCCCAGGCGGTTCCTGGCGCTCGGTTCCGTGGAATCCTTCCTGCCCAACAGTTTCCTCTTGGACCTGGAACACAAAACAAATCAAGACTCTGGAAAGGAAGAGGAGGAAGAGGCCAAGGAGCGGAGCGCCCACCTGTGGATCATCGCGAACAGATCCTCGGTGGTCCGAGCCTTGGCGGGGGTCAGGAACACGAGGTCGTCCACCAGAGGAGGCGCCGCGGGGTCGCCGGCTGCCGACACAAACCAACATGTCAACCGCAGCGGGGGAAGTTCATCAAGACAGAACTCAAACTCAAGGGCCCCGCCCCCCGGAGCCCCCCGGCGCCAACGCACCTCCGCTGCTGTCGGCCGACTCCTCGCCGCCGCCCTCAGAGGCTCTTTGGGCCGAAGCCCCTGGCGCCTCAGGCTCCTCCCCTCTGCTGCCTCCGTCGCCGATCGGACTCCCGTCCGACGCCTCCGATTGGCCGGCGACCGAAGGCGCCTCATCAGGACCGCCGGGTGAACTGTGCTGCATGGAGAGAGCCGCCACTTCTTCTTCTTCTGCTTCTTCATCACTTCTCTCGGGTGTTCCCGCCGTCTCTCCTTCGTACCGGTCCGCCGACGCCTCCCCCGTCTCACTCCGACTCTCTTCATCTGCCAGCTCTTCGTCGGAGGTGAACAAGGATTCACACGAGCCGTCGGAGGGCGGGCGACGCAGAGGCACCGCGGACGCCCCGCAGAGAACCGGCGTGCCGGGGACGTTGTCGACGAGCGCCGGAGGCGTTCCGTCCCTGCGGCGTCCCTCGGGCTCCGTGGCGACGGGTCGGAGCCGCACCGCGTGCAGCGCGGAGGGGGTGACGAGCGTGGGATGGGCGGGGCGGGGCGGGTTCTGGTGAAGGGTTTGAATCTGGGACCCGGGCGCCGCCGACAGGGAACTCAGATCGAGGTGCGAGGGGGGGGCGACGGGCAGCGAGGGGGGGGCGACGGGCAGTGAGGGGGGCGACGGGCAGCGAGGGGGGCAACGGGCAGCGAGGGGGGCGACGGGCAGCGAGGGGCGGCAACGGGCAGCGAGGGGGGGCGACGGGCAGCGAGGGGGGCGGCGGGCAGCGAGGGGCGGGCAGGCGGCGGCAGCGAGGGGGGCGGGCAGCGAGGGGCGGCGGGCAGCGGGGGGCGGGCAGCGGGGGGCGACGGGCAGCGAGGGGGGCAACGGGCAGCGAGGGGGGCAGCGAGGGGGCGACGGGCAGCGAGGGGGGGGGCGGCGGCAGAGATGCCGACACAAGAGACGACTTCCTCTCGGGGACTCGGGGCTTCCTCTTGCCGCCGGGCGGCGACAGCGGTCCGGGGAAGAAGGCGGCGGGGAGCGAGGAGGTGGGCGTCTCCGACTGGCTGGAGTAGCCGCTGGACGGACTGGTCAGCCCCGTCGGCTTCTCCGGTGACGTCGGCAGGAAGTCGCCCTCCGCCGACGGGAGGGAGGGGGTGGTGGCGCCGGAGCCGGACCGCGAGGACTGGGACCCGGAGCTCTCCTGAGACTTGATGCAGTCCACCACGGTGGTGCCCGTCGCCGTGCTGGAGTTGGACAGAGACCGGTACGGGTCGCTGGACTTTAGGTCGTTCGGGAGCCACAGATCGGCGTAGTCCGCCTGTACGGCGCCCTCGTCCTTAAAGGAACACGCGTCCGTGGCGCCGAACGCGCCCAAGTCGGGCAGATTGCCGAAGCCCCCGGCGCCCCAGACCGCGAGAGGCTCTCCGACCGCCGGGTTGGACAGAACCAGCTGCAGCTTCCTCTCCTTGGAAGACGTCTTTGGTTCGCGGTCGTCGGGGGCGTGTCCCTCGCCGCAGATCTTCCTCAAGGACGAGCTCCTCTTCGGCGGACTCGGCTTCGCCTTCGGTTTCCTCAGCGAGAGGCAGCGGCGCCCCAGAGTCACGTCGGACTCGGAGCCGCCGTAGGAGAAGCTCCGGCTCCCCTGGATGCCGCAGTCAAAGTGCATGGAGGTGTAGTACCCCTCGGTGTCCACCGAGTAGTGCGACACGGCGTCCGCCTTCTCCGACGGCGGCTTGTCGGAGAAGCTGCTCTCGCAGGTGGCCATGCTGGTGAAGCTGGGGCAGCCCAGGCTGCTCTCCACCTCCCGGCTCGGCTCGGGGCTGAAGTCCCGGGGGGGCCGGAGCGGCGCCGCATCGGGGTAACTCCACCCCTCCTCCGCGGGGGCGCCGACCCCCGCCTCCTCTAATATGTCCATGGCCGCGGAGGAGAAGGAGCCGGCCCGGTGGGTCCTGAGCCCCTGGTAGTGGTCCAGCAGGAAGCCGGCGTGGTCGTCCTGGTGGTGAGCGGCGGCGTTCAGCGAGAGCTCCGAGTCGCAGTGCGAGGAGCCCGGCGGCGGCGGCGGGACGGTCTCCGAGGTCTGAGACGGGCAGGTGGAGCTGCTCCCGCTCCAGTTCCCGCTGGAGGACTGGTGCTCCTCCTTGTGCTCCGTCCGGACGCCGGCGGCGGACACGGAGTGCACGGGGCTGCCGAAGGTGTCCGAGCTGGACGAGATCTCGCGGCTGCCCATGTCGGCGTTCCTGGGCCGCCGGGACCCGGTCCTCGCCGTCCAGCCGCGCTCCGGACTCTCCGGGAGCGGCGTGTACTTCAGGTGGCGGTCGCACGCCGCCCGCTCGCCCGCGCTCGCCTCCCCGTCCTTCAGGATCCGATCCCCGGGGCCGGGCGGGAAGTCCTCGGCGTCGAACGGCGAGAGGTCTTCCTCCTCTTCTTCCTCGTCGTCGTCTTCGTCGCTGCGCCCGTCGTCCGTGGCCCGGCCGCCGTCTCTGGGCAGACTCCGGGAGCGCAGGCGTGCGCCCACGGAGGCGGTGAACATGGCGTCGGCGGCGTCCGACAGGAACAGGATGTTGCCCGCCGAGAGGGAGACCGCCGGGCCCCTCTGGGACCGGAGCCTCCTCCGGGACGCCGGCCCCGGGGCCGCCGGGTCCTCGGTCTGGCAGCCGGAGTCTCTGGTGCCGAGGTGGCGGTGCAGATCCTCGGTGGAGGCGGCGAGGCGAGCGCCCGCCGCTCGCTGCCTGGAGCCGGGAGAGTCGTCGGAGTCTGGAGGCGCCGCCAAGTGGAACGTTAGAGTACTACAACACGAGGAACACTTCAGGACATCAGTACTGGCCCTTTAAGGACACGACGACACGCAGCCGCCTCACTGAGGCACATCGGTGTTGTGGTGATGAGTGTTGATGTGTTTCACATGTCAGTGACTTCTGCTCCTCTGAGTCACGACGACAGGGTTCATGTATGTTGAGGTCTTATTTATTCTTCTGATGTGAAGCTTCAGGATTAAGAGATCTACATGATCTCATCTCATCGCTCTTCTATCGCTCTCATCTTATTTCATCGTATCGTATCTTTTGTTTTATTTCATCTCATCTCTCACCTCATATTGTCTCACCTTATTTAATTGTATCTTATCTCATCTTATTTGATCATATTAACTCATCTCTTCTCTTCTCATCTCTTCTCTTCTCTTCTCATCCTTCTCATCCTTCTCATTGTCCGGCATGAAAAGAACCCAAAATAATTCTGAGAAGACGTCGTTCCTCACGTGGTCGACCTACTTCAGAACACTGACCTCCACGACATGAAGCGTGGGAACGGGACGCTTCTTGTTTCAGTGGCACATGAATAACTTTTCTTTTCTTTCAACAGCAGCAGCTCCGAATGAGAGAGAGAGAGAGAGGAGTCACTTACCCAGATCCCTCTGCACCTGTCGGGGCACCCCGGCCACCGTCCTCCTCCTCCTCAGCTTCCTCCTCCTCTGGAGCACCGACTGCGAGTGGACGAGCGAGCAGCGCACACTGGCGTCTCTGTCGAAGCCGACGCCTACAAACCACACGCGTGAGAGGAATCTGAGACGAGCTCATGAGCCGCCTCCTCCTCCTCCTCCTCTTACTCCTCCTCCTCCTCTTCTTACTACTCCTCCTCCTCCTCCTCCTCTTCCTCCTCCTCTTCTTACTCCTCCTCCTCTTACTCCTCCTCCTCCTCCTCCTCCTCCTCCTCTTACTCCTCCTCCTCTTCTTCCTCCTCCTCCTCCTCCTCTTACACCTCCTCCTCCTCTTACACCTCCTCCTCCTCCTCTTACACCTCCTCCTCCTCCTCCTCTTACACCTCCTCCTCCTCTCTCCTCCTCCTCCTCTTACTCCTCCTCCTCTTCTTACTCCTCCTCCTCCTCCTCTTACTCCTCCTCCTCCTCTTCTTCTTACTCCTCCTCCTCTTCTTACTCCTCCTCCTCCTCCTCTTACTCCTCCTCCTCTTCTTACTCCTCCTCCTCCTCCTCTTCTTACTCCTCCTCCTCCTTCTCTTCTTACTCCTCCTCCTCCTCCTCCTCCTCCTCTTCTTCTTACTCCTCCTCCTCCTCCTCCTCTTCTTACTCCTCCTCCTCCTCCTCCTCCTCCTCCTCCTCCTCTTCTTACTCCTCCTCCTCCTCTTCTTACTCCTCCTCCTCTTCTTACTCCTCCTCCTCCTCTTCTTACTCCTCCTCCTCCTCCTCTTCTTCCTCCTCCTCCTCCTCCTCTTACTCCTCCTCCTCTTCTTACTCCTCCTCCTCCTCCTCTTCTTACTCCTCCTCCTCCTCCTCTTCTTACTCCTCCTCCTCCTCTTACTCCTCCTCCTCTTCTTACTCCTCCTCCTCTTCCTCCTCCTCCTCCTCCTCTTCTTACTCCTCCTCCTCTTCTTATTCTTCCTCCTCCTCCTCCTCTTCTCCTCCTCCTCCTCCTCTTCTTACTCCTCCTCCTCCTCCTTCTTCCTCCTCCTCCTCTTCTTACTCCTCCTCCTCTTCTTACTCCTCCTCCTCCTCCTCCTCCTCCTCCTCCTCCTCCTCCTCTTCTTACTCCTCCTCCTCCTCCTCTTACTCCTCCTCTTACTCCTCCTCCTCTTACTCCTCCTCCTCCTCCTCCTCCGGCTCTCTAACGCTCGACTAAAGCCACAGAGCCTCAGAGTCACGTGCAGAAAGTTATCACGACGCAGAGGAAGCTGTTTCCTCTCGGGAGGAGGAACAACTCCTTCATTTCTCCGTGAACAGTAAATTAACGGCTTCGGCCTTTTCAGAGCGAACTAATTGTCATTCGTGTCGCAGCGTCAGCAGGACAAAGGTCACGGGGGGGGCAGAAACAGACAGAACCCAGCAGACCAGAACCCAGTAGTTCTGAGCGTCATGACAGAACCCAGCAGACAGAACCCAGTAGACAGAACCCAGCAGACAGAACCTATCAGACAGAACCCAGTAGACAGAACCCAGTAGACAGAACCCAGCAGACAGAACCTATCTGACAGAACCCAGCAGACAGAACCCAGTAGACAGAACCCAGCAGACAGAACCTATCAGACAGAACCCAGTAGACAGAACCCAGTAGACAGAACCCAGTAGACAGAACCCAGCAGACAGAACCTATCAGACAGAACCCAGTAGACAGAACCCAGTAGACTGAACCCAGCAGACAGAACCTATCAGACAGAACCTATCAGACAGAACCCAGTAGACAGAACCCAGTAGACAGAACCCAGCAGACAGAACCCAGCAGACAGCACCTATCAGACAGAACCCAGCAGACAGAACCCAGCAGACAGAACCTATCAGACAGAACCCAGTAGACAGAACCTATCAGACAGAACCCAGCAGACAGAACCTATCAGACAGAACCCAGTAGACAGAACCCAGCAGACAGAACCCAGCAGACAGAACCCAGCAGACAGAACCTATCAGACAGAACCCAGTAGACAGAACCCAGCAGACAGAACCCAGCAGACAGAACCCAGTAGACAGAACCTATCAGACAGAACCCAGCAGACAGAACCCAGTAGACAGAACCCAGCAGACAGAACCCAGTAGACAGAACCTATCAGACAGAACCCAGCAGACAGAACCCAGTAGACAGAACCCAGCAGACAGAACCTATCAGACAGAACCCAGCAGACAGAACCCAGTAGACAGAACCTATCAGACAGAACCCAGCAGACAGAACCTATCAGACAGAACCCAGCAGACAGAACCTATCAGACAGAACCCAGTAGACAGAACCCAGCAGACAGAACCTATCAGACAGAACCCAGTAGACAGAACCCAGTAGACAGAACCCAGTAGACAGAACCTATCAGACAGAACCCAGCAGACAGAACCCAGTAGACAGAACCTATCAGACAGAACCCAGTAGACAGAACCCGGCAGACAGAACCCGGCCGGCTCACCCGTCACGTTGATGGGGATGACACTCGAGGAGACCCCCAGGGAGCTGGTCTTCATGCGGTCCTCGGGGGTGGGCAGCGGCAGAACCCCGGCCCAGTTGGTCTGCTTGTCCAGGGTGGTGGGCGGGTTGGGGACGGGGAACCGGTGCCGCTGGCCCAGAGACGCCGGGTCGGCGTCGGGGTCGGAGGTCACGGCCTGAAACAGAAGGAGGTTTGGTTACGGGGAGCTTTGAGGAGGAAACGGAGAGAGAAACATGCAGAGGTCTTCTTCATCTTCATCTTCTTCGACCGTTTCATTAGCTGTTAAAGAAGCTTCAGAGACAGGAAATGGAAAAGCACGGACAAAGTGACAGGAAGTGAAAGTTCAAGAGGAAATGTTGTTTCCAAAAAGTAAAAGTCTGAGTAAACGTCCACCGGCTCGTCACTTCTTACCTCGAGGTCCAGAGAGGAGCTGAGGACTGGGAGGGATTCTCAGGCTCAACTGGTCCCCCCCACCCATACCCCCCCCCCCAGTTAAAAGCCAGCAGCTCTTTGTCTCCGGTCCCAACGGACCAATGAGAGACCAGCAGGAGAAAAGGTCACAAGAGGAGAAAGTGGTTTCCGTGGAAACGTCTCCAGACCAGGAAGTGAAAAAAGGAAAAGAGAACTTTTATTTGCTGATTTGTTTCAAGGAGAGAGGAAAGGAAACGAGTGGATGACGTTACAGCGGCCATCGAACGAGTGAGTGAAGCATGTCACCACACACACACACTCACACACACACTCACACACACACACACACACACTCACACACACACTCACACACACAGTGTAGGAGGAGGTGGAGGCGGGAGGAGAAGGAAGAGGACAGAGGAGGAGGAGGGAGGATGAGGGAGAAGGAAGGAGGAGGAGGAGCAGGAGGAGGAGGGAGGGACCACTACCTTTCTGCTCCAGGGGGAGAAGCGGCAGCATTCGGTGGGGGAGGATGAGCGGATGGAGTCAAACTACAGACCAAACACAAATAATGAGCATGGAGATATGTAACAACAACAACAACAACAACACTGGGGGAGCTAGACACGATCTTTGAGGTATTCATTGCAAAAGCTGAAAAAATAGATTATTCTGTAAAAATATATATTCCCAAAGAAAAGAGAAAAATATAGAAAACAAATGTAAAAAAACCAACAAAATAAATTAATATATGTTGTGAATAAAATTGGAATTATATAACAAGTTTGGAAGAAGAAAAAAAACGTGACTGTGTAAAATGTTCTGATGATCACATACAAATACATATTAATATCATAATGAATAAAGAACTAAATATGAAGCGAGTCTCACCGGCGTCGGGTCGGGGGTCTCCGGTCGCTGGCCGGAGGGCGAGGGGGGGCAGGAGGACACCGGGGGGGTGGAGATGGTCACTCTCCGCTCCGCGCTGCCCGGTCGCCTCCTCTGGGGGTCTGAAACAATATCCACATGTTTCACCTCTGGAGAAGAAGAAGCTCAAAGAAACACTTCAGAACATCGTACTGGCCCTTTAAGGAAGCTCATAGAAACACTTCAGAACATCGTACTGGCCCTTTAAGGAAGCTCATAGAAACACTTCAGAACATCGTACTGGCCCTTTAAGAGTATTTCTGTTAAACAACAAAATAACTTTAGAAATGTAATTCATACAACCACAACAGAAAAAAGAGAGCATGTGAGTGCAGTAGCTCCAGACCGCCACCAGGGGGCAGAACAACCCCATGTTGTCCCACGGGTCCTCACCTCGGTGGGGGGTCCACAGGCTGAGGCCGGCCTGCTGGTGGAGCTCGGCCAGGCAGGGTGGCCGGCTGGAGGCCCCCAGGAGGCTCCTCTGCAGGGGCCACGGGGCCCTGAAGTGCTCCGTCAGCTTGCTCTCCACATCCAGGTCCGACACCGCTGGGAGGACAGCAGCTTCCATTAATACACTATTAATATATAAATACAAATATACACGAGGCTGTGAATGCTGTGTGAACGAGTCTTCATCATATTTAGTGAAATATGTTTTATTAAACTTTATTAAACTTGATCAACTTCTTGGTTCTCTGGTTCAGGGAAGTCAGGAGATCAGCTGTTAGCTCACTGCTCCGCTGCCACGGCCTGTCAGGGCAAAGCAGCCGAGCCTGGAGACACTGAAGGAGTCATGAAGGGAGGGGTCATGAGGGGAGGAGCCCTGAGGGGAGGGGTCATGAGGGGAGGAGCCCTGAGGGGGAGGAGTCATGAAAGGAGGGCAGACTCCCCCTGAAGACCAAAGCAACACGTTGAGTCTTCTTTCTCTTTCATTTAGAGTCACTGTGAACTTTCACCAAGAGGTGAAGTGACCCATCAATCAACTCCTGCTCCTGCTCCTCCTCCTCCTCCTCCTCCTCCTCCACGGGCTGCAGGAGGAGGAGGAGGAGGAGCAGGACTCCGCTCTGCCTTGTAATCTCAGACTTGAGCCGAACGTCTCCAACAACTACAGTGTCGGTCTGAGAACCCAGAAGACAAAGATGATGTCATAAAGTCTCACTGTGAGGAGGAGGATGAAGAGGAGGAGGAAGAGGAGGAGGAGCAGGAGGAGGAAGAGGAGGAAGAGCAGGAGGAGGAAGAGGAGCTCGTGTGACGGAGGTGAAAGCTTCTCTTCAACCTCGGGGGAGTTGAACATTACCGTGGGACTTGCCCCCCCCGCTGCCACACTGACCTCCGAGCTCCACTGTAGCATCTGCTGCCCCCCCCCTTCATGCCCCCCCACCCCAGATGGCCGACCCCCCCCCCACTAATCTGTTTATGGTCTGCAGGAGGACTCTAATCCAAACCACTGAAACAACGTGGACCAGGTCCCTAACCCCCCTGGGGGACCAGGTCCCTAACCCCCCACGTGGACCAGGTCCCTAACCCCCCACGTGGACCCCCAGAGGAATGTTGAGGGGTCCGATGCCCGAGGATCAGATACCACCAACCAGGGAACCCCAGACCCCCTCAGACCTCCCCAGACCCCCTGTAGCCCCTCATGCTCATGACCTACTGTATGACCTCGAGGTGGAGGAGCAGGCAGGGGCGGTTTTTCCTACAGGCGGTATAGGCGGCCGCCTAGGGCGCCATTCAGAGGGGGGGCGCAAAAAAAGGGGGCAGTTTAAAAAAAATCTAGACTTCATTAAAAGAGCGATCAGAGCGCACGCGCTGCTCCACTCAGCCGCGATGCGCGCACACAGGTGAGCACACTCACCTCTCACTAGCACCCCCCCCCGCTGGCGCCACTCGTGAAGCTCGCCTAGAGCGCCAAATGTGCTAGGGCCGCTCCTGGGAGCAGGGTTAAAGGTCATGACATCGCTCACATGTACAACTGACCTGGAGTCTGTGGCTCAACAACAGATCCAGAGGTCAGAGGTCAGCACGACGCCCTGCTCTGAGGCAGGGAACACGAGTGTGTGTCTGTGTGTGTATATCTGTATATGTGTGTGTCTGTGTGTGTGTACATGTGTGTGTGTGTCTGTGTGTGTACATGTGTGTGTGTGTCTGTGTGTGTGTACATGTGTGTGTGTGTCGTCACAAAGAACCTCCACCAAAGCAGAGAAAGTCTTCATGGTAATAACCAGTGCGTTAGGCTCCGCCCCCTCAAAGCACCTGTGGAGCTCCACTAATAAAACACACAGAGCTCTTAAAGAGCTCCGCCCCCAAAACACAACATCTGTTACTGCCTCGCTGCTTTCTGTGGAACCACAGGAGGAGGAAGAGGAGGAGGAGGAAGAGGAGGAAGAAGAGGAGTAGGAGGAGGAGGAAGAGGAGGACTGTAGTTTAAAGCCAGCTCTCCTGCCAGCACCCGGTCCAGGTTCTGGCGTGTTGGAGGGAACAGGAACCAGATCTGCAGCGGACCCCCGGGCGTCCCCCCGGCTGCCCGTCCCAAACACCACATGCATTGTTCTCCAGAGCGGGTCGAGTTCCAGAGACTTCTGTTCCCACCGGGTCACGTTTCACCTGAGGAGTCAGGTGTTACCGGTCTTCTCTGATTGGCTGAGCTCCAGATAACCACACGAGGGACACGCCCACCTTCCTCATCGGGGGGGGGGGGGCGTCTCCGTAAAACGCTTCTATAGACTTCTATACAACCAGAGGAGCCCCCTGGTGGTCAGGAGAGAGAAAGCAGCTCTAACACATGAAGCATAGACTTCTATACATCCAGAGGAGCCCCCTGGTGGTCAGGAGAGGGAGTGCAGCAGTGAGGAGCCTCTCCCCTCGGTGACGCTCCTCTTTGGCTGCGTCTCGCTGCAGGAATCTGCGGTCAGACTTTGCCCAGTCGGCATTTAAATCCCAAGCCAAGGAATCCATTAAAAACACAGTGTTGGTTTGTGTGTGTGTGTGTGTTGGTGTGTGTGTTCTCTACGCGGTGCAACACGTTTCTCGTAGACGTCCGGTGAGCGAGGCGACTTTCTGTCTTTGAGGGGAAACGAGGCCGCTTCAGAAGTTAGAGAACGTAATGAAGAAATCTCTCTCTCTCTCTCTCTCTCTCTCTCTCTCTCTCTCTCTCTCTCTCTCTCTCTCTCTCTCTCTCTCTCTCTCTCTCTCTCTCTCTCTCTCTCTCTCTCTCTCTCTCTCTCTCTAAGGAGTGTTATCTATATAAGCGTGAAGGATCCTGAGTCTCTAGCAACCGTCTCTACACACATCGTTAGTCACGCTGGTCAGGAAAAAGAAACTACAAATAAGTGTTTCTTCCCTCCACTAAAGCTGCATTCTCTCTCCTGACCACCAGGGGGCTCCTCTGGTTGTATAGAAGTCTATGCTTCATGTGTTAAAGCTGCATTCTCTCTCCTGACCACCAGGGGGCGACTCCTCTGGTTGTATAGACGTCATCTGAAGTTTCCCGTCACCACAGAAGCGTTTCAGGGTTTTTCCTTCACAGTTCTCGTGTTTCAAACATCCAACTTCCCAGAAAGAGAAGAGGGAGGCCACGCCCCCTCGCCCCCCCGTTATGTAAGCGAGGTGAAGCCCAGGCTGATCAACTCTCTCCTCCTGCAGATTATTGATCCGTCAGATTGTTTCATTGCATTTAAAATAATAAACACATCACCTCCCAGAGGAAGAGGCTTTTGATTTATACATAAATATAAATGTTTTATATGTTTGGAACTAAGAGAGGCTGAACATTCTCAGTCCTGGGATGCTATTGGCCGGGAGAGCGTGGCCTGTCAGCCAATGGCATCGCTCTGCATTGTTACAGTGTGTGTGTGGTGCGTGTGTGTGTCTGTCTGTGTGTGGTGTGTGTGTGTCTGTGGGTGTGTGTGTGTCTGTGTGTGTGTGTCTGTGTGTCTGTGTGGGTGTGTGTGGTGTGTGTCTGTGTGGTGTGTGTCTGTGTGTGTGTCTGTGTGGTGTGTGTGTGTGTCTGTGTGGTGTGTGTCTGTGTGTGTGTGTGTGTGTGTCTTCATGGGGGGTTTGACCTCCATCCTGAAGCCATCCAGGCGTCATGATGTCATTGTCTCCTCCGATCATCTCCTCATAACCACTTCAATCAACATTTAAATGAACATTTTAAACATTTAAATGAACAACATCTCTTCACTCGAGTGGAAAACAAATAAAAACAGTGAATCAGCACTTTAAGAAAAGTTGTTGTTGTTGGTTCTCATTCTGAAACCAAACATGGGCGAGTGTGTGTGTGTGTGTGTGTGTGTGTCTGTGTCACACACACTCACACACACACACACACACTCACACCCCGTCCAGACCGTCACACAGATCCTAAACCAGAGATTCCTTCTCTCCTCCTCCAACTTGAGAGAGAGAGAGAGAGAGAGAGAGAGAGAGAGAGAGAGGTAGAGAGAGAGAGATAGAGGTAGAGAGAGAGAGAGAGGGAGAGAGGTAGAGGTAGAGTAGCAGTCAATCTGGGTGTCCTTCCTCCTCCTCCATGTTGAAACAGTGGATCCAGACTGACCTTCGGCTTCCAGTGATTACAACCGTCTGTACCGCCCCGCCAAAATAAAAGACCGTAACAATTAAAAGACTCCAGACTAAGTGGTGTGATGACCCCGTGACAGTTCCTCTGCTCCTCGTCCTAAAACACTCGGAGCCTCTTGATGGAGATGCAACGACAACTTCAAGTTACACTCTTTGAGGCCGGCTGATAAACAACAACAACAACAACAACAACATACTGCAAGTGAAAAGAGATGCGAGTAAGCAAGTCTTCATATTCATTCAGGCCGAGGACCAGCAGGAGGTCCCTTTGTTCTACGCCTCGGGCTTTTATTGTGAAAGGAGGACGTGGATGTGGAGAGCCTGTTGTACAGCGGTGAATACGGGATCCAACTTTAATATTCACATTCTGTGTGAAAGTATTCATGAATAAAACCCCCAAAAAATACATATGTATCAATAAATATATAAATAAATATGTATATAAATATTATATATATATATATATAAACATATTTGGACCACAGAGTCCAGGAGGACTTGAGGGGGGTCTCTAGACCACCAGCAGTCTGTGTGTGTTCCTGTCTCCTCACGTCAAAGACCATCGCTCAGCTGTGACGGCCCCCCCCCTCGTTAACGTCTCTTTGTGCGGTCGGTTCTGTTATGGAGGAACCGGGTTCCTGTGGATGGAACCAATTGACCGTCAGGTGCCCACTGATCGGCCTCCTGATGTCTCTGGTCTTCTTCTTCTTCCTCTTCCTCCTCCTCCTCCTCTCCCCCCCCCCCCCCCCGTGGTCTAGAAGGAGAGCGAGCAGCAGGAATGTGAGCGCTGAGCCAACAAAGCTCTCACAACTCGTCCTGAAGACAGACGAGGTCGAGGAGGCGGAGCTTCTGGAATCTCGGTGTCACGTTTTCACGTTTTCACGTTTTTTTATCTTCCATCCAGATCAAATGATTTCCTCTCTGATGGGGATCAGATGTTTTAGAAGAACTTTATTTCATAATCATTTGGGTTTTATTTAAAAACGACCAGAAGACTTTTGAATTCCCGTCAGTTAAATTGAGGAAAATGTTATTAAAATATCTTTTGTTATTTCTTCCATACATTTACATTCAAAAGCCACAAAATGTGCTTTTAAAGCCCCATTATGTAGTTTTTCCCTTTTAGCGCCCCCTTCAGTTTTTGAGGTATTTAACGTTTACTTCAGTGTCGTAAATAACCAGTTACGATAGACGCTGCCTCGCATACACTTGTATTGAGTTGGTATCATGTGTTGTCCTGTATTATAATAATTATTATTATTATTGTTATTATTTGTACGTGTCACGGGTTATAAAAGGTGACGAGGGGGAGGTGACGCGAGTTTTTGTTTTCTTTGGAGCGCGCTGACAGGCGGCGGTCTTGTGAGCGGACTCAGAACGGCAGCAATCCGGCGACTGTTTCTATTTTGGATTTATACCAACGGGCGGGATCACGAATACGAAGACTGAGCAGGAACACTGTGAACTGGCCCAGCACCGACCGGACCAGGGTGAAGTAGCGCGGGGATTGAACGCGGCGCCTCGCCACGTTTCCGCCTGGTCGGTCAGCTGTTTGCCGGCTTTTGGGGGGGGGGTGCATGCAGTCATTTACTTTTTTTTTGGGGGACTGCAAAGACTTTGGGGACTGTCGGGATCCGGGGATTATACTTCGTTTTGAGTGGGTTTGATTGTTTGTAGTGTATGTGTTCATTTTGGGGGCTTCAGATGCATTGAATTTGATTTAATATAATAACATTTGGGTTTCCGCATATGGACTGTGTGTTTTTCTTTTACGACCATTTGAGCAGAGAGAGTTAACACCAGAATTCGCAGATCCACCCATTCCCTTTTTAGCGTATTGTACCTTTTCCCTTGCTCAGGGCGAATGAAACAACATAACCAAAAGAATGACAACATTTAGTTTAGATGAAATACCGATCGCGTTTTCATCCTATATACGTTGTTTTCTAAATGTTTGAATGTGGAGTACGTGTGATCGAATACAATATTGTTGACAACACCAAAAAGCTACATAAAAAAGCTCCCCTTATGCTGTAGCTGCGAGCGTGGAGTGGCACTTTATGACATTGCGTAATCACTGCCAGAAAGCAGGTCTTAGTACATCCGCCCCGGAGCGGGCGGCTCCAGAATCCTACAGAGCGGAGTTATTTCCCCACAGACCCCCGATGGCGGAGCCGCACATCGCCATATTAAAAGTCATTGTAGCGGCACAATTTTTTTCAAGCTGTTATTTTAAGGTACAATTGTTACATAATGTTACTTTAACATCGTTGGTGGTTAAAATATGAGTGAACATATTTCACTTATTTAAAGATTCATAAAAGCTGCTCAATTAAAATAAGTTTAAAGAACATTATGTTTCACAACTATTTACAGTAGATAGTATAGAGTGGCTTCAGTGAGGCTCTGGGTCGGTGACCCACAATGCACCAGATGTCACTCACTGGTGTTGGGGGCGGAGCTTGTGGGTGAATATTAATTCCGGAGACAGATGCTTCACAGAAGTGTGTCACCTCGAGAGATTAAGGATTAAAGAGTCCGAGGTAAACAACCGTGTTGTTTACTGAGAGGCCATGTTGGCCACATGTCACGTGACAGGAAGTCACAGGACGTCACGTGACATGATGTCATCAACGTGTCTCAGTTCAAATCCCCGTTGTCCTTCATGTACGTCTACATTTTTAAAACACAAAAATTCCCCAAAATATTTTATAATAAAAATAAATATTTTAATGACATTTTTGTATGTATTTTATATTTTTCTGTAAAATAAATGTATTTTAAAAAATAGACATTTTTAAAAATTAAATGAAAGCGATACAGATTCAAGTACCAGGAAATAAAGAAAAGTTAATTGACACTACACAACAACAACGACACTGGCGGGTTCACACTGAGCATGTGCAGCTCTGAGATGAGATAGGACACTTCAATAACCCAAAGTGTGTGTGTGTGTGTCTTTGTGTATGTGTGTGTGTGTCTTTGTGTGTGTGTATGTGTGTCTTTGTGTGTGTGTCTTTGTGTGTGTGTATGTGTGTGTGTGTCTTTGTGTGTATGTGTATGTGTGTGTGTGTGTGTTTGTTTACAGAGGGAAACAAGATCTCTGCTGACGGCGCAAAAAACGTTGCGTTCGAGGTGCGAAATGCGACAGGAAACACGAGTGAAATGACAAGACGACGCCTTCGAGGGTGAGCAGCAGGCCAGATGGGACGGGACACATCTGCCCCCCCCCCCTCCCCAGCGTGACGGAGCGACGCGGCGGCAGCAAGTCTGCAGAAGTTTGAAGAACATAAAAAAGGAAAAAGAAGACGAGAAGCTCCTCATGAGGAAGAAGCGTACTGCACCTTTAAATGAGAGGAGACCCCTGACCTCTGACCCCTGGGACATCATAAAGACGCTGCTGAAGGTTCAACTCACTGACGGAGCAACAGACCGTGAGACGCACCGCGACGAGCCTGTTTACTGCTCACATACAACAACAACAGACTCAACAACAGACAACAACAACAGACTCAACAACATACATCAACAACTAGGGATGGGTATCGTTTGGGTTTTTTTCCGATACCGGTGCTAAACCGGTACTTTTAAAACGATACCGGTGCCTAAACGGTGCCTTTTTTTTTTTTTACGCACAATGAGGACATTAAAAACCTCTTTGGCCATATTCCCTGTAGAAGCTGTTATCATGGAGCACTGACACACAACGGATATCAGACTGTTAACATACACAATGTTCTCCATTATATGTGATATGTATCGTCATGTGCAGACTTTATAGTGTTAATCCTGTCACTGTGTTGATGGGCAAAGAGAACAACCAATCAGAGGGACTGAAGATGACACGTGACAAATACAGTTTTGCTTCTGACAGCCAGTTACACTGAAACAAAGTGACGCCCCACGGTCTTTATTCCTCAGTCATTATATTCCCGGTAACACCGGGTATACAGCCGGGACCGCTGTACACCAACACATCTGCTAGCAGACTGTCACGCTCGTAGCTCGCGCTAGCTACGAGCTAACGCTAGCTACGAGCTAGCTTAAGCATGGTTATAATGGCTAATTTATTATTTCTTGGGCTACTTTTATGAATGCAAGACTTGCAATCAACGATACGGTACTAATCTGAGTTCAGGCTGCTCATCATCATCGGTCTCCCCGTGTTCAGGGGACCGGTGACGGTCTCCCCGTCGCGTCCAGCCTGACGCTGGTGTGCTCCACACGGGCTCACAGTCACACACGGCCACGCCTCCGCTGTCAGAGTCACATATGAGAGGCTCAACCTGCTGACAGGGCGGAGTCACCTGAGAAGTTCACAACAATATTCAATTTCAATCGGCTCAGGCACCGGAAAGAAGCACCGAAATGTGCGTTGCGTTTCGGTCCGGGTAATACCGGTTGTATTGGAACCGGTACCATATTGGCACCGGGTTTCGGTACCCAACCCTATCAACAACATACATCAACATCCATCATTCTGGACCCTTCATCCTAGATCACATGTCTCAGGTGTTCTGGGGTCAGAGGTCATGAAAACAAGAGTCTGTGGGAAGAAGCTGAACAACTTCTCCTGCTCAGCTACGTTCACGCTCCGAAGTCAAACAGGAAGTGTATTTTCAAAAGAAAAGACTTTTCTAAAAAGGTGTAAATGTGCCACTAAAAAACACAAACAACAACAACATCTCAATGAAAAGTGAAAGAAAAGTTAAGTCAGCGTCACGTTAGCGTTCTGGCGTGGCAGGGGGAGGAGCCTCCGTGTCTCTGAGTTCATTCAACGTTCTTTTCTTCTTTCATCCAACCGGACAAAAAGTAAACAGCCTCCAAGAAAAGAAACCGCTGCAGCCAGAGGAGCTTCCAGAGCGCCTCCACCACAGAGCTCCTCCACCACAGAGCTCCTCCACCACAGAGCTCCACCACAGAGCTCCTCCAGAGAGCTCCTCCACCACAGAGCTCCTCCACCACAGAGCTCCTCCACCACAGAGCTCCTCCAGAGAGCTCCTCCACCACAGAGCTCCACCACAGAGCTCCTCCACCACAGAGCTCCTCCACCACAGAGCTCCTCCACCACAGAGCTCCTCCACCACAGAGCTCGTGGAGACGTTCTTTACACAGAGCGGTTTCTGATGACGTTTCTTACTCAAACTCTTCCTGTGGAATCAGAGAGCAGCACCCGGCTGGAGGAGTCCATTCAGTGTCCAGTTGGAAATAGTTAGTTTTATAATGAGATGAACATCTGGCGGCTCTCAGGAAAGAATTACAAGTGTTTCTTTCTCCTGTAACGGAGAATAAAGAGTTTGACTTCAAACAAACCAACAGAGGAAAGGAAAGATAAAACACTGAGCAGGAAGAAGTTCTGCTGAGGCCCGTAGAGCGTCGAGTCCGACCGCTCTACGGTCCACATCCACCAGAACACTCAAGAACCACCGGCAGGTTTACATGAGCGGAGGTCTCAGGTGAGTCCTCACGGGAGGAAGAGGACGCTCATTTGAGGTAATTAGATTAAGTTCAATGAGCTGATGGAGGAGAACTCATCCTGTTCATAGTCATCCTCATCATCAATAAATGAAATGCAAAGACGGAGTTGATGAGTTTAATTTACTTTCTGTCCAGTTTAAATAAAGTTGAATCAGAAGATATAATAATAATATGACGTGTTCCTGTGAGTTTTATTTTGGCAGTTGACCAGCGATGGTTTGGAGGTGTCTGTTTACGTCAATCAACTCCCCCTGTGGATTGTAGTGATTACATAATCACATGACCCCCCCCCCCCCCACCAAGTGGGTAAACAACAGATCAGGGCAGTGCCCCTCCCCCCTAAAACCAGGAGATCAGACACCCGTAATCTCCCTTGTCCCGTCCTGGGGGTCCTAACCGTGGCCCACTTCACCCAGCGGGGCCATCTGCAGGGGCCCCCCGGGCCCGGGGCTCCGGCCCGGAGGAACCGCGGATGAGCTGAAAGAAAAGCTGAGAAACTGTTGCAGATAAACCGGCGTAATCTGGCCCGGTATGCACTTTATTATGGTCTCCAGGTCCAGAACAACACACACACACACACACACACACACACACACACACACACACACACACACACACACACACACACACACACACACACACACACACACACACACACACACACACACACACACACACACACACACACACCTCGGCCGACTACCTGCATGTGCTTTTCATTTCAGTGTTATTAATAAAGCAGTCTTTGATCCACCTCCAAAGGCCCTTTCAAAATAAAACACACTGCGCTAGAAAAACTAACATCTTCTTCTTCTCCTCCTCCTCCTCCTCCTGACCAGCGAGCCGACGCCCTCGTGCCTTTAGTAAATGGAGGCGTCATGATAAACGAGAACAAGAGGCCATAAAAAGAGCTCAATGAGACTTTGATGACGTTTAAATCAATGGCCGCCGCGTTGCCGCGGTAACTGTGCAAACACCGGCTGCCGAGTCACAGGAGTCCCGTGATCGCCGCGCCCCGATTGGCCACGCCCCCCAGTGACCTTGACCCCTCGAGGTGGCCGGGCTTTCATGTTTTCTCTTCATCTGATTGGTGCTTCATGACCAAAATACACTGGGCCTCCGGTTGTATAGAAGTCTATAGAACATGACTCTCCTGACCACCAGGGGGCTCCTCTGGTTGTATAGAAGTCAATGCTTCATGTGTTAAAGCTGCATTCTCTCTCCTGACCACCAGGGGGCTCCTCTGGTTGTATAGAAGTCTATGCTTCATGTGTTAAAGCTGCATTCTCTCTCCTGACCACCAGGGGGCTCCTCTGGTTGTATAGAAGTCAATGCTTCATGTGTTAAAGCTGCATTCTCCCTGCTGACCACCAGGGGGCGACTCCTCTGGTTGTATAGAAGTCTATGCTTCATGTGTTAAAGCTGCATTCTCTCTCCTGACCACCAGGGGGCGAATCCTCTGGTTGTATAGAAGTCTCTATGAGATAACTCGACTTCTAATTAAAAGCACAACAGAGAGAAGGTCACCAGTCCAGAGGGACGAGCCCCAAATATAAACTGTGATGCAGAGAGGGAGAGAGAGAGGGAGAGAAGAGAGAGAGAGATTGCGGAGGGGAGAGAGGGAAGAGAGAGAGAGGGAGAGAGAGAGGGGAAGAGAGAGAGAGAGAAAGACAGAGAGAGAGGGAAAGAGAGAGAGGGAAAGAGAGAGAGAGAAAGAGAGAGAGGGGAAGAGAGAGAGAGAGAGAGAGAGAAAGAGAGAGAGAGGGAAAGAGAGAGAGGGGGAAAGAGAGAGAGAGAGGGGGGGGGGGAAGGGGAAGAGAGAGAGAGACCTAGAAGCTCAGAGGCAGAAGAGAAGAACAAAGTAAAGTCCTGAGGGAGAAGAGCAGCCACAGAAACTACTGGCAGGAATAAAAGATGGATCAGGATGGTGAGGAAGAGGAGGAGGCTATGAAAAAAGAAGAGGAGGAAGCGGGTATGAAAAAAGGAGGAGGGTGAACTTGGTGAGCTACATGAGCTCCACACCTCGTCATCAGATCCCAGCGTCCTCTCAGCTTCACGCGACCTTCTCCTTCAAAATAAAGGTCTCAGTTTGAATCTCCTGCCTGAGAGCTCGGAGAGAGAGAGCCGTCTTCACACCTTCAGCTCGCCCCAGGTGTTCCCTTGATCCCTTGTTCCCTCGTTTCCTCCTCTTGTGTGGCGGTGCGTGGCGTTCAGATGAGTGATGAGTCGCCCGGCTGACATTCCAGAGCATCCAGACTAAACACCTGCAGCTCCTCCTTCCTGTTGGACTTCCCCAGCGGAGCCCCTCAGGGCGTCGCCACGGCAACGGGAACCTTTATCCCACCAGATGGACCAAGAGCATCCACTGTAATAAAAGAATTGCACTTTGATACGGCGTGATCTTCTCTTCCTGCCGCCGCCACGAGATCCTTTCAGACTGAACCCGTTGCGTAATACTTAAGTCAGTCTTCGTGTGGGTGTGAGGGGGCGGGGCTAGAGGGGCGGGGTCAGTCGGAGAGGAGATCCAGGTGGCCCCGAGAAGCTTCACAGGTTTCACCGCGTTGCCGCGCAGAAGGAATGTGGCGACGAGGTCGTAAACGCCGACGCCACGGCAACGAGATATTTATTTAAATAAGCTTCAGGATCAGCAATAACACACACACACACACACACACACGGGGAACAGAGGTCTGAGCAGATGTTGTGGAATATGTGTCTGCTGGATGGAGAGGTCACACCCACCTTCATTCTCTCTCCTGACCACCAGGGGGCGACTCCTCTGGTTGTATAGAAGTCTATGCTTCATGTGTTAAAGCTGCATTCTCTCTCCTGACCACCAGGGGGAGACTCCTCTGGTTGTATAGAAGTCTATGCTTCATGTGTTAAAGCTGCATTCTCTCTCCTGACCAGCAGGGGGCTCCTCTGGTTGTATAGAAGTCTATGCTTCATGTGTTAAAGCTGCATTCTCTCTCCTGACCACCAGGGGGCGACTCCTCTGGTTGTATAGAAGTCTATGCTTCATGTGTTAAAGCTGCATTCCCTCTCCTGACCACCAGGGGGCGACTCATCTGGTTGTATAGAAGTCTATGCTTCATGTGTTAAAGCTGCATTCTCTCTCCTGACCACCAGGGGGCGACTCCTCTGGTTGTATAGAAGTATATGCTTCATGTGTTAAAGCTGCATTCTCTCTCCTGACCACCAGGGGGCTCCTCTGGTTGTATAGAAGTCTCTATAGTGACTCTACTTCTCTTGATGTATTCCCTCAGTTAACGTTGTAAACATGAGTTTATGGTTCTTCCTCCCCCGATGAGGAAGTAATAAACTAACTCTGGTCATGGGTCCCGGCTCGGTGACCTCTGGGCGACCTCTGGTTGACCTTCAGGGTTTAATCATTCTCAGCGGCTCCTCGTATCAAGTCTTCTCTAATTGGCTGGTCGAGTCTTTAGAAGCCCATTGAAGAGCAAGATGGAGGGCGGGGTGGTTGTTCTTTTGTGTGTTGGAAGGGGGGGGGGGGGGTCAGCAGGCTTTTGAGGTCGGGGGGTAAACGACTTGCCCCCCCCCCCCCACTCACTCTCCACTCCATAAAGAGTAATGACCCCTGGAGAATGTTATTGAATAAAACACCTCGGAGACCCTCATCTGAGGGTTCACCTGCAGGAGCCTGAAGAACCCTCAGAGGGTCGGTCTCTCGGTCTCTCTCTCCCTCCCTCTCCCTCCCTCTCTCTCTCATCTCCCCTCATCACACAAACCACCCAGGACAACTTAAGGGTGTGTGTTTGTTTTTGTGTGTGTGTGGGCGGGATTTTTGTGTGTGTGTGTGTGTGTTTATGTGTGGCGGGGGGGTGGGGGGGGGCTGTGGCTTTCTTGAATGTTTGACTTGACAAGCAGAAAACCACTTCAACAAGCGGGACCCATGCAGAGCTGATGGAGGTGAGAGTGTGTGTGAGTGTGTAGGGGGGGGGGGGAATTACTCATTATACATTAAATGTGTCAGAAAATAGTGAAAGTTGTTTCTCCAAAAGCCACAGTTTGTGTTATCCTTCACCTCTTCTTCATGAAGAAATCAGAGACTTTATACTTCTGATCCGTTTCTTTCTTCCAGGAGACGCGGCGTCGCTATGTTGAGTTATTTCATCATCGCTCAGCTCACAATATTTACTCATTAAATAAATATAAATGGACCAATCAGGACATCCGGATGTCTGACCTCATCGCGATGGAAGTGACTCACCGTGGCTCCGCCCTCTTCTCTGCCTCTCAGGTTATTGACTGAATGGACTTCTCCTGACGTGGTGATCGCCCCCGGGCCGATCCCCATAGCGGAGGTCTGGGCCGCCCCCGTCTGTCTGGGGGGGGTGTAAATGAGAAGCCTTTGAAAGGCGCTCTATAATTATCCGGGTACGATATCACGGCAGGCTGTCTGGACCTGCAGGAGTCGGCTCACGGTTCTGTAATGAAAGAGACGAGGAGCAACGGCTCTTTGAAGGCTTTGTTCCCCCAGGCTCCACGCCATCGGGGAACGCATGTGCCCCCACGCCGTGTTCCCCCATTCACATTCATCCACTCATATTCAGCTCATCCACCTGAGGAACGACCCCCCCAGTCAGAGCTCCAGAGACCCTGGACCCACACGGCTCTTTAAAGAAGCGGTGACTTAGTTATCGCGTTATCCTCCTCACCACCAGGGGGCGATCACACAGATGACCTGGGACTGTAACCCAGATGTATGAACCCCGACTGAAGGTGTAATCTCTAAACTCCATGAACCACCTCCACTAGAGGAGGTCATCAGCAGCTGGAGACCCAGACCTCATGAACTACTTCATGACCTTTAAGTAGAGAAACAAGTTATGTTAGAAAAAAATCAAAGGTTCAATATCCTGTGGTATATAATCGTTTCTGCATGCTTAGAAAAAGGACAGATGCAGAATGTTGTCATTATAAATGGTATATTCTATTTTTAGAGGTGACCTCTCGGCCAACTGGTGCATTTAAATAGATTTTAGTTGTTTGCATTCCTGATAAAAACCTTTTAATTCCTGCATCAGCCATGGACCGGCCTCGAGCCACAGAGCAGCTGAAGAAGACGAGGGCCGTGGAGGACGGACGCTCCTTCCCTTCCTCCGCCTCACGAGACGGAGGCGAAGCTCCACCGCCACGGGGGATTCTTGGGGGTTGCGCAACGCTGAGGAGACGAGTCTAAAGCCGACGTGACGGTCACACATTTATACTTATTACGATTACGTCTCTCCTGTGAGACGACTGATGCATGATGGGTAAAACCGGCTCTGAATCGCCCGACGGGTCAGAAAATGGACCGCGGTGCCGCTCGTAATATCTGCAGAGTGATTCTGACTTATTAAATATATTGTGTGTAGAGCAGCTGTTTCCTGAGTGGAGCCGAGAGACTCTCCCCTGTTTAGATTCAGACCGTCTCTGGAGCCTGCTGGAGGAATGTGGTGAACCTCCAGCCCCGTGCCCCCCCACCCAGACCTCCACCCCACACCCAGACCCCCCCGCCCCGAGCCGGTGTAACCTAAGACCCAGCAGAGTGTTTGAACATGGGGGCACTACGGAGCCCCGATGGTCGTAAACACAGACGGTGATGGTGTGTGTGTGTGCGTGTGCATGTGTGTGTGTGCACGTGTGTGACGACTTTTTCATGAACAAGATTTTCCTTTTTATCTCTCAAAACACAATATTTCCACCAAGTTGTTTCCAAAGCTCTGCAAAAAGCTGCACATGCATCTCTCCTCCCGCCTTTCTTCACACTGTTTATATATATATACTGTATATGTATATATATATATTTTTGAATGCATGTGTATATATATACATATATAATATGGGCCGGCAGCTGTCATCCAGCTGGTGCTGTTGGTAAAGACTTAAAGGCTCAGCAGCAGACAGCAGGCCGGTGAAGCCAAACCAATGAAGTCCATATCTCATATCGATGCACAATCCAAAATGGTGGATCAATCAAGAATCACAATAAAAGCCCCCCATCCCCCTTCTGCTAAGCTCTCAGGCCTTCAACTGCCCCATTTACACCGATTGTCATTCAGATGAGGTCCTGTTGTTCGTAACGGACTACGTGACACGGAGAAACATTACGTGACATGAAGAAACGGACTATGTGACGCGAAGAAACGGATTACGTGACACAGAGAAACATTACGTGACACGAAGAAACAGACTACGTGACATGAAGAAACGACTATGTGACACGAAGAAACAGAGTACGTGGCACGAAGAAACTGACTACGTGACACGAAGAAACGGATTACATGACACGGAGAAACATTACGTGACACGAAGAAACATTACGTGACACGAAGAAACTGACTACATGACTCGAAGAAACATTATGTGACACGAAGAAACATGTGAAACGAAGAAACATTACGTGACACGAAGAAACATTATGTGAAACGAAGAAACATTACGTGACACGAAGAAACTAAAGAATGTCGGAAATATATCTTTACATTGTTTAATTTGAAGCAGGAATACTTAAAGTGTCAGAAAGCATCCGTTAAATGAATTAAAAGTCATGTTGTTATTGTGATATTTAATTTGCAGCTCGACTTCATTCCTCCACATGGCTCAGCTGTAACAACCTCTTTCATCACGAGTCACAGATTAATAACACGTTGGGAACAGAACTACGGTGAACGGCTCAGGAACCAGGAGTCTCTCATCTGGTCCTCAGACCCAGCAGCTCAGGAGTTCACCCAAATATTCAGCTTAGTCTTTTTTTAGACTTTTTACGACCGTGTGAACAAAAATTCTACAAATCTCGACGCAAACGAGACCCTGAAAGGCTCGGCAGACGTGGAGCCGCCGGGACCGGGTCCAAGAGGGCCCAGGGCCTGGCTTATTGATGAATACCTGCAGGCGGACTAACCCTGTCCCAGACCACCAGACCAGAGACAGGGGGGCCTGGGGGGCATGCAAGGACTTGCTGAACCTCAACTAAAACGGGGTGAATCCTGCGGGTCGGTCCCAGCGAGGGAGGGCAGTCTGGGGGGGGGGAGGCACATCGGTCCCCTAAGTGCTTCCTGGAGAGTTTAAACATAAATACCCCCTCCTGTCAGGGGGTAGGGGGGGGGGGCTGTGTTATCAGGGTAATGAATTCTCACCAGCGGGCCAACCACAGTTGAACATGAGGAGCACAACTTGTGTTTTCAATCTATAATCAATATTATATCAGAAACCAGGTGAACTACTGACGGAGGTCACACAGGTAACAACAACAACAACACACTAGCTTTACATGTGTTTAAAAAGACATGAGTTATATACTTGTTATATACTATAAAGAAATAGGATAATAGTAACAATATTTCCGTCAAAGCAGAAATGCCCCCAAAAACTTCAGTTTGGTTCTCACGCTTATTCATTCTGGCATCAAGCTTATTTTTTAAAGACTTCATATTATTTAAGAACAATAAGAAGAGTATAATATATTTATGTCATACATTCATACATATGTTTACCTGTTCCAGGAACAATACACACTTTGTTTCCCTGTAATACCTGCATGTGGTCTCATATTATCATGTCCTTATTGTTCGATCTGTGTACTCAGTGACGTCATTTAAAGACGGATCATTAACGTAAAGTCGAACCTGTAATACCGGTAACTACCGCGCAGGCCACGCCCCTCAGCGTGGGAACGCGTGATAACAACAATAAGAGTAGCCGCCTGTAGGAGTTCGTGTGGAGGTTTAACTACAGGTATACAACTTGAGGTAAACTCTCGTGCGCGTGCGCAATAACACAGAAGGTCCACTCACGCACTGCCTCCTGCTTCGGGTCCAGGTCCGCGCAGCCCTGCTGGACCCCGGGGATCCGGCCCTGCAGCCCGCGGACCCGCAGGCCGATGGCCACCAGCTCGTCCTCCAGCTCCTGGAACACGGAGCACGCGTGCCGGGCCAGGTCCGACAGCTGGCGCAGGACCCGGGCCAGAGCCGCGTTACTCACGGAGACCAGGTCCTCGGCCGGCGGCGCGTCCGGGTCCGCGGGCCGCTGCCTGCACAGCAGCTGCGGCTCCACGAGTCGCTTGGGGAACGGCATGGTGTCGGTTCGGGTCCGGTAAATCCAAAGGGAAGAGAAAGTGACCCAAAGAGTGAGCGGTTCTGGACCCTCCTCGGCCCCTGGTCCGGGTCCGCGGGGTTCAGCTGCTGCCGGTGCCCCCCATCCTCCGCTGCGCTGCGCCGGGTCATCTGCTCCTGCGGGCGGACTGGGACTCTCCACTGGTCCCACAGCCACGGCGCTTTTTAAAAAAGAGACCGGAGGCGGCGGGGAAACCCGGAGCGGAGTCCAGGTCCGGCTGGACCGGGACTCCATGAGCTGCCGTGTTGGCTTCCCCGGGAAGAACGGCACTCACGGGGCACGTTAAAGTCACGTGGCGGTGTTTTTAAAGGCAGTGTAGCATTTAAAGGTACACTTTATAGTATTTAAAGGTACAGTGTAGCATTTAAAGGTACACTTTATAGTATTTAAAGGTACAGTGTATCGCATTTAAAGGTACACTTTATAGTATTTAAAGGTACAGTGTAGCATTTAAAGGTACACTTTATAGTATTTAAAGGCACAGTGTAGCATTTAAAGGTACACTTTATAGTATTTCAAGGTACATTTGATAGTATTTAAAGATACAGTGTATAGGATTAAAAGGTACAGTTTATAGTATGTAGTATTTAAAGGTACAATTTATAATATTTAAAGTTACAGTATACAGGATTTAAAAGTACAGTGTAGCACTTAAAGGTATAGTTTATAATATTTAAAGATATACAATATATAGCATTTAAAGGTACAGTATATAGGATTTAAAGGTACAGTGTGGCATTTAAATGTACAGTTTATAGTATTTAAAGGTACAGTGTGGCATTTAAAGGTACAGTTTGTAGTATTTAAAAGGTACAGTGTGGCATTTAAAGGTACAGTTTATAGTATTTAAAAGGTACATTGTGTGGTATTTAAAGCTACAGTGTGTAGCACTTCATTTACAATATAAAGTGAAAGGTTTATTGATGTTAGTTTTGAGGAGGATCTGGCCAGAGGTGATTTATTATAAAGTCGTATTGCAGTTGCAGGAATGTTCTCCTGTTTCTGGAATGTTCTCCTGTATCTGGAATGTTCTCCTGTTTCAGGAATGTTCTCCTGTATCTGGAATGTTCTCCTGTATCTGTCCCAGTCTGTTGGAAAACATGCTTCGCTTTCCCTACAGAAGGTGGTACAGTTTATAACATTTAACGGTCCTCTTTGTAGCATTTAAATGGACAGTGTGTGGCATTTAAACGTACAGCATGTGGCATTTAAAGGTACAGTGTGTAGAATTTAGGAGGATCTGTTGGAATAAATGGAATTTAATAAAACAAAGAACGTTTTCCATAGAATAAAGAAGTAAAAAAGCCACACGAGCCTTCACAGGGTGGAAAGGAGCGCTTGTATTTTCCTTCAGCTTCAGGTGACCCGTTTATAGCTTCACACGGAGCGGGTCCTCTTCACGGAGCCTCCCTCCATGTTTCTACTGAAGCCCAGAAGGGACACACCAGTACCCATACTACCATCCTATGTAGTCCGGCCCAGTACACAGGATGTCCAGGATGTTCCACCATATCCGCTCACGTTGTGCTCTCGTGCTTATTCTGACCCACAATCCTTTGTGCCGCAGATAAACGAGAGGATAAAGTTTGAGGTGTTATGAGGAAGTAGTAGAACGTCCTAACTGTAGTAGAACGTCCCAATTGTAGTCGAACGTTCCAACTGTAGTAGAACATCCAAACTCTAGTAGAACGTCCCAATTGTAGTAGAACGTTCTAACTGTAGTAGAACGTCCCAATTGTAGTAGAACGTTCCAACTGTAGTAGAACGTCCAAACTTTAGTAGAACGTCCCAATTGTAGTAGAACGTTCTAACTGTAGTAGAACGTCCAAACTCTAGTAGAACGTCCCAATTGTAGTAGAACGTCCCAATTGTAGTAGAACGTTCTAACTAGTAGAACGTCCCAATTGTAGTAGAACGTCCCAATTGTCGTAGAATGTCCAAACTCTAGTAGAACGTCCCAATTGCAGTAGAACGTTCTAACTAGTAGAACGTCCCAATTGTAGTAGAACGTCCCAATTGTAGTAGAACGTTCCAACTGTAGTAGAACGTCCAAACTCTAGTAGAAAGTCCCAATTGTAGTAGAACGTTCTAACTGTAGTAGAACGTCCTAACTGTAGTAGAACGTTCTAACTGTAGTAGAATGTTCCAACTGTAGTAGAACATTCCAACTGTAGTAGAACGTCCAAACTCTAGTAGAACGTCCCAATTGTAGAAGAACGTCCAAACTCTAGTAGAACGTCCCAATTGTAGTAGAACGTTCTAACTGTAGTAGAATGTCCCAATTGTAGTAGAACGTCCTAACCCTAGTAGAACGTCCCAACTGTAGTGGGCGTCCTAACCCTAGTGGAACGTCCCAGTTGTAGAAGAGGTCAAACTCTAGTCGAACGTCCCAATTGTAGAAGAACGTCCAAACTCTAGTAGAACGTCCCAAATGTAGTAGAACGTTCTAACTGTAGTAGAATGTCCCAATTGTAGTAGAACGTCCTAACCCTAGTAGAACGTCCCAACTGTAGTAGAACGTCCAAACTCTAGTAGAACGTCCCAATTGTAGAAGAACGTCCAAACTCTAGTAGAACGTCCCAATTGTAGTAGAACGTTCTAACTGTAGTAGAACATCCTAACTGTAGTAGAACGTCCTAACCCTAGTAGAACGTCCTAACCCTAGTAGAACGTCCCAACT